>NC_133665.1:160240847-160311039 GCF_037893015.1 Macrotis lagotis | reverse complement strand
ACAAAACTTCAGATGTAGCTGACCAAAACAGAATATCTTAAGTACTGTGACCTCCTTCATCCTTAACTCTAAAGCACTCTTAATGTAGTCTAAGCTTGTCTTGGATTTCTTAGCTGTTTTGTCATGATGTTGACTCAAATTAAGTTTGCAGTTCACTAAAGCCCCCAGATCTCTTGCAAATAAACAGCCAACGAGCTGTTCCTATATTGCATATGAGGAGCTAAGTTTTTTTAATCCCAGTGTAAGACTTTCTCCTGATTCAATTTCATCTTGCTGGCGTCCTACCCTTTTGAATCCTGTCCTGTGATCATCTTTTGAATCCTCATCTTTCATTATTTGCCATCCTTCCCAGCTTTCTGCCATCTGCAAACTTGATAGACACACCACTCATCCTTCTCTAACTCACTGCACCTGGAATGTCCTCATCCTTTTCTTTTACCAGCCCTAATTGTATTCATATTTTTCTACTCCTCTCTCCAGCAACTCCAGCCCTTCATCTAAACTTCTAATACTTACCATCTGGACTAAATAAGGTAGAACTTAATAGCCTGCCTTGGATTTTTTTCATCATTTTATATGCATTAATCTAGCCTTTCTTACTGCATTATAAATTCCTTATGGACTAGGACTATGTCTTATAATTCTATATTCCCCACCCATTTCCCCAAGGTCATACACAATCTGTTGATAGATTTATAGGACAGAAAAGACTTGATCATTTTTTAGGTGATAGGAAATGATTTTTCTCCTCATGTCCTTTTTTCATCTGTTCCTCTATTCTTCGCTCACAGCAATGTCCCATTCCTGTGCTTGGAATGCCCAAAGTACCAAAGAGGAGAACCAAAGAGGAGAATTTGTGTTTGATCTTAGGAGTGATTGAGAGGCCACTGGAGTTTATTCAGCAGCTTAGCTCTTGAGCAACTGTGGAATATGGCTAGGAGAAGGAAGAGACTTGAGGCACAGAACCGATTTAGGAGAATACTGAAATAATCCAGGAAAGAAACAATGAAGGTCTGAATTCGGAAAATGGCCCATGTGGGTAAAAAGAAGTGAACAGACGCATGAAATGTAGTAGTGGCACAATGGACAAGATCTGGCAATACATTAGAAACAAGGGGTTGAGGGAAAGCAAGGAGAAGATGACTGAAATTGTAAACTCACAATCCTGGAAGGTTGGTGATGCGCTTGAAGAAATAGAAAGGTTAGGAAGATGGATAGGTTTGGGGAGGAAAAACAACGAGCTCTGATTTAGACATGTTGAATTTGAGATGTCTATGGGATGTTGAACTGGAAATATCTGATAGGTGGTTAGTGATGCCAGTCTGGAGATGAGACCAGGGCTGAATATACAAAACTGTGAGTCATCTGCAAAAAAGGTGAGGTTGGAATCCTTAGGAGTTGACATAGAGGAGACTGAGTTCAATTTTGAGCTAACCTCTCTGAATCTCTTCCAAAGTTCTGACATTCTGGGATTCCATAAGCTATGTAGGTAATCAAGGGTTTTTTTTTTAAGATTTTATTTATTTTGAGTTTTACAATTTTTCCCCTAATTTTACTTCCCTCCCCCCACCCCCTGCCACAGAAGGCAATTTACCAGTTTTTACATTGTTTTCATGGTATACATTGATCCAAACTGAATGTGATGAGAGAGAAATCATATCCTTAAGAAAGAAACATAAAGTAAAAGAGATAGCAAGATCAGACAATAAGATATCAGTTTTTTTTTCCTAAATTAAAGGGAATAGTCCTTGATCTTTGTTCAAACTCCACAGTTCTTTCTCTGGATACAGATGGTATTCTCCATCGCAGACAGCCCCAAATTGTTCCTGATTATTGCACTGATGGAATGAGTACATCAAGGTTGATCATCACCCCCCTGTTGCTGTTAGGGTGTACAGTGTTTTTCTGGTTCTGCTCATCTCACTCAGCATCAGTTCATGCAAATCCTTCCAGGCTTCCCTGAATTCCCATCCCTCCTGGTTTCTAATAGAACAATAGTGTTCCATGACATACATATACCACAGTTTGCCATTCCCCAACTGAAGGACCTTTACTTGATTTGTAATTCTTTGCCACCACAAACAGGGCTGCTATGAATATTTTTTGTACAAATGATATTTTTACCCTTTTTCATCATCTCTTCAGGGTATAGGCCCAGTAGTGGTATTGCTGGATCAAAGTGTATACACATTTTTGTTGCCCTTTGGGCATAGTTCCAGACTGCTCTCCAGAAAGGTTGGATGAGTTCACAACTCCACCAGCAGTGTAATAGTATCCCAGATTTCCCACATCCCTTCCAAAAGTGATCATTATCCTTCCTGGTCATACTGGCCAATCTGAGAGATGTGAGATGGTACCTCAGAGAAGCTTTAATTTGCATTTCTCTAATATGTAATGATTTAGAGCAATTTTTCATATGACTATGGATCACTTTGATCTCCTCATCTGTAAATTGCCTTTGCATATCCTTTGAACATTTGTCAATTGGGGAATGACTTTTTCTTAAATTTGACTCAGTTTTCTGTATATTTTAGAAATAAGTCCTTTGTCAGAAATACTAGTTGTAAAGATTGTTTCCCAGTTTACTACATTTCTTTTGATCTTGGTTATAGTGATTTTGTCTGTGCAAAAGCTTTTTAATTTACCGTAATCAAAATTATCTAGTTTGTTTTTAATGATGTTCTCCATCTCTTCCTTAGTCATAAACTGCTTCCCTTTCCATAGATCTGACAGGTAAACAAGTCCTTGATCTTCTAGTTTGCTTATAATATTGTTTTTTTATGTCTAAATCCTGTATCCATTTGGATCTTATCTTGGTATAGGGAAGGGTTATTTTTTAAAATTCTTTTTTCCCTTTTATTTTTTATTTCATTAATACATACTTATGGAATAAAACAAACATTTTAAGGGATTATTTAAAGAATTGGAGCTATAAAGTTGGTCCAGAGGGAGGTCCAGAGCCTTCTAATTCAACTTTTTTTCCTCTTGCAGATCAGGAAATTAAAACTCAAAGATTAAATGACTTTCCCATCTTCTATTAGGCGACAAGCTTTGAGGCAGAATCTGAACCCAGGTTCTCTAACTATATAGGCAGAACTCTTTCCAACTTCCCTTAAAGGAATGAATGCATATTGGAATGCTGGAGAGAATCCCTCACCCCTCTCCTCCTCTCACCTCCCTTTCTCCCCTCCCCTCCCCTCCCCTCCCCTCCCCCTCCCCTCCCCTCCCCTCCCCTCCCCTCCCCTCCCCCTCCCCTCTTCTCTTCTCTTCTCTTCTCTTCTCTTCTCTTCTTCTCTTCTCTTCTCTTCTCTTCTCTTCTCTTCTCTTCTCTTCTCTTCTCTTCTCTTCTCTTCTCTTCTCTTCTCTCTATCTCACTCTCTATGTATCTCTCTGTCTCTATTTAGTGGGTAAGAGTTCCCAAGCTCTTTGCGTCATGGAAGGCTAGGACAAAAGGATTACATTCAGAATGATATTTTCTTCCTGTTGGCTCATTGCCCCAACCCAGAAAATTTTGTGGAAATGACTTTTTAGTCCCTATTAGAGTAGTTCAACTGACTTCTCATTGTCAATCACACAGCTCACAAAATTCAAGGAATGTTTTCTGAGTCAATGAAGGAAAAAATAGAAGTCCCAGTGATCCAATTAGAAGTGCAAGTACCAAGTCATGGTCACTACCAGTCCTGACAAGGCAGGTTCCTTCTCTGTTTGTCACCTGCAATAGCTCAGTGACTCTGGTGGGGTGAGGAATTGCTCCTCAGCAGGCTCTCCCAACAGCTCAGCACAGCTCCCAGGTTTAATACGTGTCCCGGACATCTTATCCAACAAAAGAATTGAACCAAAGGGAAGACAGATGTCCCTCCCCCACCCTACACACACACACACCTGAAATCCTCCGTCTGCCTCATTTTCCCCTTCCATTCTTTTCCTGTTCATCACATCCTATGTGCTTTTGCACTACAGTAAGTATTTCATCTTTGTCTGGGTTATATCTCAGAGCAGGGAATGAATCAGGTGCTAATTGGGTTCATGGAGTTGGAGCTAAATGAGACCTTGGAGGCCGTACAGTCCAACATTGACCCAACCCTCCCCCATGTGGAAGAAGGAACTGAAGCACAAAGAGAATAAGTGATTCACCCAGGATAATACAGCTGGTAAATAACTGGGGTATGTCCTTCTGACTCCAAATCAAATTTTTTATTGGTGTTCAATCATTTTTCAGTCTTGTCTAACTCTCCATGACCTCATTTGGTGAAGAATGGAGTGGTCCACCATTTCCTTCTCCAGCTCATTTTTACAGATGAGGCAACTGAGGCAAATGGGGTGAAATGACTTGCCCTGAGTCATATCATTAGTAAGTGTCTAAGTTCAGATTTGAACTCAGATCTGACTCCAGGTCTGTGAACATATTCAATATAGTCAATGCTCTATCCAATATGTCATGCTTGCTTCTCAAACACAGTGTTTTCCACATTGTAAGTGCTTAATAACTTCTCTTCTAGTCATTAATTCATTTTCTGATCCTAACCTAGGAAAATCCATTCCTCTTCCCATCAGCCATTACCCAGCGGGCCTCAGGGCCTTGGATCCACAAGTGAGGTACACAGGATAGCTGTGAGATGTTAAAGGACACTTGCATTCCTCTTTGGCGTTCTGTAATTTATTGTCTGACTGTGCCCTTATTTTATTTCTTCCTCCCTTTCCTTGTTATTTAGAAAGAACATAGCACAAGAAACATCAGACCAGGAAAGGCTAAATCATCCCTGGGCAATGTCTAAATCGTAAATAGTGTGAAATACCACAAGGCGCCTGGCTCATACTATTTATACGGGGCTGCCCACCCCCCAGCCAAGGAAGCCACTTAGAGTTTGCCTTTCCTACCACTAGACACCAGACACCAAAATACCTTTTGCCTCAAAGGTCAGGAGTTCCCTTAGCTATCCTTGAGTTGAAAAATTGGCATCCCAAAGTCTTAGCTATCCCTAAGGCATAGCTTCTCAGCACCCCCCCCCCCATTTAACTGTTTATTTCCTTTGAGATTTCCAGACCAATAACCTTGCAGGGGCTTTGAACATGGTACTAATGAATTTCTACTGACTAAGTGGTCTAGTTGGGTGTCTTCCATTACCCCATCAGGGGACTTTGATCTGTTAAGACTAAATCTTTTTAGGTAAGATGTAGCGTGTTATTTTCCATGAGTTGGTTATGGAGTAATGAAAGATTAAATCTCAGGGCAACTTTGAATAAGTAAAAGGAATTGATAATGGGAAATGGATTCTGGCATTATAGATCCTGTTACTGCTTTTCAAAGAGGCCCAATGATATCATGGGTGATATCCTGATTTGTACATGAATTGGATTTAAGTGAAGTAGAGCTGTGCAAAGTCACTACTCACTCTCTTACTCTTTAAATTAGACTTATGTTGGCCTCAACAAAGATGATGAATATTGAAAGCTCCAGAGAGACGGCCCAAGAAGACATCATTTAACCAATGAGAGGAAAACAGTGCAAAGAATTCTGGGCTTGGTATCAGAAAGACTTAGATTTAAATCCTGCCTCAGACACTGCCTAGTCATGTGCTCTAGGGAAAGTCTCTTGACCTCTCTTGGTACATTATAACTAGGAACTGGTGATACAATAATAAAATGGCCTCGTGGAGCTTACATTTTACTGGGTAAACATTTGTATAGGCAGATAAATGGAATGCATACAATCAGGACTCCCTGTCTCAAGGCCAGGTCTCCTCTATCCCCCTTAGACTTCTCAGGTACCTGGGGTGCTTGGAGGTAGAGGGAAGGGGGTAAGGTAAGCTCTCTGTCATTGGCTTGAGATGCAACCAGTTATGTTATTCTCATCTGTTAAGGGTCTTTAACTAGAATCCCATTTCCATTTGACCATTTAACATTGATTAACTTTAAAGAAAAAAGTTATTTCAAAGACATAGCATGAACAAATGACCAACGATTTGCTCATCACATGGGGGCATGCTCCCATCTACACTACCTTGAACTTGGGGGGGTGAGGGAATATCAGGCTCATAATTTAGCTCATTTTCTACATAACTGAGGTCCTACTAAGTCATGTCTCAAAGTTCATGTACCAACATTACTGCCAGATGAATCCACAACAGCTTTTGCTGACATAAGGCTTAGTCATACTGACCCTTCTTACTTTCCCCCATTCAAACACACCATCTTCTGACTGTGCTTTTTTACCAGATGTCCTCCATTCTTGGAAAGCTGTCCTTTCTCACTTCCTCTGCTTCCCTGTCTTAAGACACCTCAAATTTTATATTGTTCAAGAGATTTTCCCATTCTTCCCTTCCTTTCCTTCATCCCAGTGTCTTGCCTCTAAAATTACCTACATCTTACATGTGAATAGTTGCCTACAGGTCGTCTCATACATTAGAATCTAGGTTCTTTGGGGACATGAATGTTTATGCCTTTCTTTGTATCCATGGAGCTTAATGCATTGTAGGAAATAGCACAGAGCAGTAAGCCTGTGGATTCAATGGGAGGATATGTGGAAGATGGTGAGGACAGAGGTGGTCATAGTGTGAAAGATAGTCAATTTGGTTATTTGACATTCAATCACTCTGCCTTTCATCTTCCCTCCAGTGACCACGGGTCACACAGACTTTCTCATTGTTATTCTTCTCTATGGTTTTCTATGAGGTCTTTGTAGAACATCTACTCCATGCCTCAGAGGAACTCTTTTTGTATAGGAAGCATGACAATTCATAGGATAACGGATGGACAAGAGAAGCTCCCATCTTAGGACACTCCAAGTACATTGAATGTATATACCCACTCTGGGAAATTCTTGGAAAGACCAGGTTCTCTCAGCTCAGGAGATTTAAATGGGCTGCAACCTGCACTAATGGAGGAAACATTCACCAGATCAGAGAAATATTTATATAATGAGGGGAAATTATTTTTTCATATATATCTTCAGTCTACATTTTCTTTTCAAAGGGATTTTATTTTAGGGATGTGGGCTAGGAGAATAGCCCCTATTCAGAACAATAAATTTATTCTTTCTAATAACTAGAATAGGACTGGATAATTCTCATGTAATTCTCTCTACACAGTCAGTACCTTCTTTGTAATTTATAATCCTAGAGATTTGCCTAACTCAAAGGTCTGCAAACTACTATAGGAGGGGGTCAAACCCTGCCCACCTTCAAGTTAAGAATGCCTTTTCCACATTTAAAGCAATAAAACTTGTAAGATCCCTTGTCCTAGAGAACAAGAGAACTTATTAAGGTAAATGATTTATCCAAGGTCACACAGTCAGTGTGGATCACAGGCAGGGAAAATGAACTTCCTGATGTCAAGCTTCTATTCTCCAGTCATTATGCTGCCTCTCACTAGTAATTTCACCCTCATAAATACACACTTGCCCATAGATGCTCTCTAAGGTCCCTTCTGGCTCCAAATACCATAGTCCTTTAATTAGAACTTTTTAGTACTTAGGATACTAAAGCACCCACAGCATAGTCAGGAAGAACTAAATATGCCAATGAATGCCTTATGTTTCCTTCAGGAGCCTGGGTAGCAAAAAGACAAAGCAGGCAACCCAGGAGAAATCAACATTGAGAAGAGGACAAATAGATATCTAATGCTGAGATCTCTAGCACCAGTAAAACCCATCATTTCAACTATATTAAATTTGGGGCTAGTTATGCATTTGGAATTCATGGGAATATCAGTTCCAAAAGCCCATTTCCCAACAAAGCTTTCTCCACATTAAAGGAAAGATCATTTCCAGGTATTCTCTTCCTGGAGTCCAAGTCTATTAACACTGTAGAAGGTGATTAGCAAGCAAAGGGGTTATTTTCCTAAGAGAATGTTCTCATTAACCCATCCTGTAAGTAAGCACAAGAAAAAAAAATGGCCAAGGCCAGTTAACCATGGTTCATTCTGCCTCCTGAACGGTTAACAAGACAGTGACATATTGCTCCTGGTGGTTAATCTTCTGTGGTCAGGAATCCTTGTCTGTTGTGAATGGTTGTGAATCAACTAAACTAGATATGCCAGGATATTTAAGATGGCAATATATTTATTGATGAGGGGCTGACCAGTTCAGTATTTCTGCCAGTTACCTTTATCGTCTTTATTAGATTTGGGAAATATTTTATTTACTGACTTAAAAGTTTCTCATTCAAAATGAAGATTTGTTCAGCGCTGGGAAATTTTCTCATGTTTCTCCTAGCCTTCTTGATGGAGAAAAATGTATCTTTATCTTTGGGTTTCCCAATGAATTCATGTACAACTAACTCAGTGACAAAATGATAATATTTCAAATATCTTTATGCACAGATTATATTACTTGAGCCTTTTCATGAGAAAAAATCAATCATGTAGTTTATATCACCAATTTTTATAATGAGATCAGGCAGGCATATGGCTAAAATATAACATTTAAGATTCAAGATGTTATATAATGAAAATTTCCCTCTGATTTTGCTCCTGGACTGTTTTTAATGTTATTACCAATCAAGGGAGTTGAATTTATTCTCTCATCAGAATGGCCAATTGAGTCCAAGATAAAAATCATATAATTTAGGCTGTGCCTTAATTAAACAGTCCATCCTGTGGATTCAATGGAAGGCTATGTAGAAGATGGTGAGGACAGAAGTGGAAGATAGTCAATTTGGATATTGGCATTCAATCACTCTGCCTTTCATCTTCCCTCCAAATGACTACAGGTCACACAGACTTTCTCATTGTCTACAATTCTTGTCCATGACCTTCTATGAGGTCTCTGTGGAGCATCCATGCAATAGAGGAAATCATTTTTGTTTAGAAAGCATGACAGTCCATAGAGTGTCAAGGCAGCACAGCTTCATTGAAACCTCATTTTTGACATATAATAACCTGTGACCATTGACCTTAATCTCTCTGAGTCTTCATACTCTTCTCTATAAACTGGGGATGAGAATCTGCTTCACAGAACTGTTTAAAAGGTAATAATTGGGACACTCACATCACACAAAAATGTCCATTATTATTGTTATCCTTCTCGTGTTATATGTTTTGTAGAATGCTGACCTAATAACCAAATGCTTGGCTAAATTTTTCATTTTTCAACCCACTTCTGTGGTAGTAAAGGGGTATAGCCTCAGTAATTCAAATCATACAAGGGTTACTTAGATAAGGAAAGGTAGAAGTTTCCTCCCCGATATTGGTTAAAGGATCTCGGATTTCCTCCATCCCCAACTCCAAATACTTGGAGATAGGGCTTCCTTCCATTTTCAGACATTGTGAATCTTATAGAAAAGATGCTGGGTTTGAAATTAGATCATCTGAGTTCAGATCCTAATTCTTCCACCGACTATTTTTGTGGCCTTGGACAAGTACCCCACTCTGGGAACTCACTTCATCTACAAAGTGAATGGGTTGGATTAAATGACCATCAGGTTCCCTTCCTGTTCCAAATCTATGAACCTATGCTCTCCCTGTGCCAATCCTTCCCCGTTGGTCTCTTCCAATCATCCTTCTTCTCCAACCTGGTAACATATCAAATCAATCCATCAACAAATGTTCATTGAATGCCAGATACTATGCCCTAAAGGATCTCGAAATCCATTGGAAGGTTTCTATAATATTCACATGCACCATATTTACATCTTAATCCTTAATCTTAATCATCCTTAACACACGCTAGAGTGTAAGCTTCTTAACGGTAGGCATGACTTCATTGCATACTTTGCATCCCAGATGTTTAGCAAAGAACGTTGAATAGGGAAATAGAAGTAGGAACTACATCTGTGATTTCATTACATCCCAAGTCCCTCTGGACTTCCTTTTATCTAAAATGGGTCAAAAATGTTACATCTAATGGTTTTGGCCAAATTCCAGCCTGGATTCCAGCTCCCCTATTTGGGGCACTTTGTGAAGTTCCCAAGATCATAGATTTCTTGATATACTCCTTCACTTACAGTAGAAGAAATAGACACAAAAACAACAGAACCAGCAGCAGGGCCATATACTCCTGGGCCACGTGGTAGTGGATCTAGTGGGTTAATAATCTAAAAATAGTAAGATGATAATGATGATAATAATGATAATTATAAAAGTTGGGAGCTTCTCTCTAAGATGAGGGCTTACAGCAGTTCTTTCCACCTTACCAGGAGGTAGTTGGTATAAAAGATAAAACACTGGATCTGAAGTCAGGAAAATCTGAGTTTAAATCTGGCCTCAGATATAGATTAGCTATGTAAACCTGAGCAAGTCACTTAAGTCTGCTTCATTTTCCTCTATAAAATACAGGTAATACCTCCCAGGTTGTTATGAGAACCAAATGACACAGTAATTGCAAAGTACTTAGCACAGTAACTGAAACATAGGAAGCATCATGTAAATTATCATCATCATCCTTATTACTTGAACACAGTCAGTTAGTGATAGCTAGCTTTGGCTTTTTGAATTCACTCTGGTTAGGGTGCAGCAATCAATCAAAATTCCATTTCTTTAAGACATGGTTGGTGGAGTGGCACTATTGACCATGCTCCAGAATCCCTACTGTGCAGGCTCTTAAGAACTATACTTGGTCTATCCCCTGTTGCACATATACAAAAACTGGTGTAGAACTTTGAAAGGAGAGAATGGAACCAGGGTGGAAAGGGAAGCTTAGAAGAGGTAAAACTTGAAAGCTGAGTAGACTAGAAATAGGCAGAGCACAAACCAAGGGAGTATTCTAGGGAGAGGAAAAGAGTCATTGTCCATTTGTCTGTTTGGGGGAGGGAATGAAGAGATTAGTCTGGTTAGAAGAGAAGGCTTTATAGGGGATTTGTTGAGGGGTGGAGAGTCAAAAAAAGATCATTTGGAACTAGGGTTCATTTAAATCACATTCTCTTCCTTTTGGGGTCCCCATCAACAGTCTGGTAAAGCCTGTAGGGAAAAAACCAGGAGAGATCTGAAAACATTACAACAGGTTATCTATGGTTTGCAATATTCATTTTGCCAAACAGAGCATCAACAAGCTCAAGAATAGAGCAGCAGGTCTTGGGTTAGCTGCCATTTCATTGTTAAAGTTCAAGAGGGTGATGAGGAATGGGCATGAGGTGACAGGTTTCAGAGAGCCACCATTTGCACAGCATCCTATGCCTCATTTCCTATTCACTGGTCATCTCTCCTTTTTCTCTGATGGAATGTATACTGCATAGCTGAAAATAGGTATGAGGCAACAATTAACAAACACTCCCCCCCCCCAATAAGTTGGTCCGTTTAGTTGTCGGTGGTTGATGGTTTTTTCTTTTCTTTTCATTTTTGTTCAGCCTTTATCTTGCTCTATGACCTGGTTAGACAATTTAGAAACTGTGATTTCTCTCTGAGTTAGAATGCCACAGAGACACACAATTGATTTTGGCCCATGGCAAGTTGTTTAGATATTGGGAAGGAGAGATGTGTTTGAAGTTCAGCCAGGGAAAATGCCATTCTATGTGTTATCACACTGGAGTGTAAGTTCCTTGAGGGTAGGCATGACTACATTGTATATTCTGTATCATTGATGTTTAGCAAAGCGCCTTAAATATGAAAACAGAAATAGGAGCCACATCTGTGATTTCACTAGCATAAGGAGCTTAAAGGTAATGAAATTCCCTCTATCAATAGAAATTGGCACCTTCTTAGTAAATTGCCTTGAGCACTGAAAAGTTGCTTGAGTTGCCCAATATCACACAGTCAGGATGCTCAATTATCAATAAGTATTGCGTCTAGTGTCAGTCAGATATCCTTCTAAATATTAGAGATACAAAAGAAAGGATTGAAGAAAAGGAAAAAGAGAAGGGGAGGGAAAAGAAGGGGAAGGAAGGAGAGGAAGGGGAGAGGAGGGAGGGGAGGTAGAAAGGATGGGAGGGAAGTATGGAGAGAGGGAGAAACAGAGGGAGGGAGAGAGGGAAGAGGGAAGGGAGGGATGGAGGGATGGATGGATGGATGAATGGATGAATCCCTGTGGAATCTGAGTTCAGATCTTTCTAGTTTTGGAGCCGCTCTCTATCCACTATGCCAGACTGCCTAGCATAGAATAAATGTTTCATAAATGTTTGTTGAACTCTATGTGTTGTCTTTCCAGAGCCCAGAACAGGGTCCTTACATAGTAAGCACTTCATAAATATTGGTTCAGTAAAGTGAAACTGAATTTAGTACATACACGTAAAACACTGCAGACCTGCAGAGCACAACATTTACAAAGAATTTAATGTGGGCCAGCCCCTGTCCTAAGTCCTGACTGGATGGAGATAAACTTGGAGCCCAGACTGATAGTGTGGCTATATGACTGGTGAGCCTGGGCTTAGCCTGCAGGATTCCCAGGCATCCAGCTTAGAAGCCGGACCCCAGAGAGACAGGAAAACCCAAGAGCAGGTCTTTAATACCATATTGGCATCTAAAGGAGACACTCCACCAGCCACTGCTGAGGCGAAAGTATTTCATACAAGCCTTTTATGATCTCCATAAATTGGTGAGAGACTGGCCTCGATCACTGGCAGAATGCTGATTGAACGGGCTTTTAATGGAGTCTCGAACAGCAGTAAAAATGCATGAGCTTGGCGAGCTTGGACTCTGGCTTCTCTGATATATGCAGCAGACCCATCCAATAAAAAGGAACCAGGCTTGTGGTCTCCTAATGATGGTTCACAAGGCCCAGTTATCACTGTAGGTTAATCCTTAGAGGATCAGAGGGAATGTCGGGGCTCATGTTTATAGTGACCATCCATCCTGGATTTTCCAAGTCAGAACTAACTTCAAGAAAATAAAGCATTTTTTTAAGGATTAACCTTTGTCAGAATATGTTCCCTGAATTTTCTATGTTTCTTTAAAGGATCAGTGTTTCCCCAGAAGGTTCTGAGGAAAATTAATCAACTTGTAGACTTTTTTAAGCACCTACTGTGTGTGGTGTGTGTTACTAGACATGGTTATAGAAACAAAAGTGAGATTTTTGTTTCCATCCTCAAGAAACTTCTGTTCTACTAGGCAGACTTCCATTAGTCTGGACAGTGATTTCTTAGATAGAAGTGATAGTTGAGGCAGGAGCAATTCCCTAACCCCTCTCTCCCATGAAGGTTAGACTAATTTTTCTTTTTAAAGTTTTTGAGGGGCAGCTAGGTGGCGCAGTGGATAGAGCACTGGCCCTGGAGACAGGAGTACCTGAGTTCAAATCTGACCTCAGACACTTAATAATTACCTAGCTGTGTGCCTTGGGCAAGCCACTTAACCCCTTGCAAAAAAAAAAACTAAAAAAAAGTTTTTGAGACATTCCTTGAGATTTGGGTGGCTCAGATATTAAGGGTTCAGACTATTTATGGTTCTTGTTTTCATTGGTACAAAGTAGACCCAAGAGGATGCCAAGGATTTGATGAGATTGTCTGATGGATCAATATGGGAGCTTTGTTCAGCTGAATCAAACCAAGTAGTTCTCAGTGCCTGCTCTTTTAATAATCTTCTTGCAATGACTAAGTAAATCATTTTCTTTTCTTTTCTTTTTTTTGGGGGGGGGTAAGGTAATTGGAGTTAAGTTACTTACCCAGGATCACACTGCAGCTGAATGTGAACCCAGGTTATACTGACTCCATGGCCAGGGTTCTATCCATTGTGCTCTCTAACTGTTCCAGTACTTCCCTTTTGTTAACTATTAAATGGCATATAAATATTTCATTTTGTTCCATTAGCAAATCAAAACTCTCAGGGGACTGGGGTGAGTCAAGTTCAGTCCAGAAAATTGGGGTAAGGAAATTTTAAAGGTGAGAGAGAGAGAGAATGAGAATAGGAGCATCTCCCTTCATTTCTAATGGGATCTCTTCCTCCAAAAGCTGATAGACACATGCCCATCTGAATGAGTCCCTGGAGTAGGCAGCCAAGGCAGATGACCTCAAGAGAACATGACTGAGAGTCATGGACCAGCAGAGAGGAAAGCAGTTTGGGATGCACAATTTGTGATAACCACTATATATTTCCCATATAACAAGAGTGGGAAGAAGCTTTAAACAAAGAGTTGTTTGAGAGTTAGCTGCTCTGATAATTTATAATCTCTACTCACATGGGGATTTTTTTTAAAAAATGAATTTCCAAGTTTCTCTTTTTTCAGTTTGCAAGACTGAAAAAATAGGGAAATGGATTCCAACCTGAGAAACAGGATTTGCCTGGGAATGTTATAGCTGGGTAAGTGATTGGAATGCATTGTGATTTTACAATGCTTTTACTAAACTAATTAAACTGTTTGTATAGCTATAATTTGAGGATTTTCTTTTGTTAAATCTAGACTGATAGAAGTTCAGTGGAATGATATACTGATAAGTCAGTGAACAATTTATGAAAAGAGATTTTCTTAATCCTGACTTAGCAAAGATATGCCACAAGGGTATTGGGACATTTAATTTTTGTTGTGAGTCTCCTCCATAGAAAATGGCAGACAGGGGCGGCTAGGTGGCGCAGTGGATAGAGCACTGACCTTGGAGTCAGGAGTACCTGAGTGCAAATCTGGCCTCAGACACTTAATAATTACCTAGCTGTGTGGCCTTGGGCAAGCCACTTAACCCTATTGCCTTGCAAAATGAAAGGAAGGAAGGAAGGAAGGAAGGAAGGAAGGAAGGAAGGAAGGAAGGAAGGAAGGAAGGAAGGAAATGGCAGAGAGAAAATTGGGAAAATTGGAAGTTAGTTTGGCACAAACTTGGATTAGACCAATACCTCATATTTTCTACCAAGATAAGATCCAAATGGATATGGGATTTAGACATAAAAACAATATTATAAGCAAAGCAGGAGATCAAGGACTAGTTTACCTGTCAGATCTATGGAAAGGGAAGCAGTTTATGACCAAGGAAGAGATGGAGAACATCATTAAAAACAAACTAGATAATTTTGATTACATTAAATTAAAAAACTTTTGCACACACAGACAAAACCACTGATCAAAAAAGATGTAGTAAATTGGGAAACAATTTTTGTAACTAGTATTTCTAACAAAGGACTCATTTCTAAAATATACAGAGAACTGAGTCAAATCTTCAAAAAAACAAGCCATTCCCCAAATCGACAAATGGTCAAAGGATATGCAAAGGCAATTTACAGATGAGGAAATCAAAGTGATCCATAGTCATATGAAAAATTGCTCTAAATCACTACTTATTAGAGAAATGCAAATTAAAGCATCTCTGAGGTACCACCTCACACCTCTTAGACTGACCAATATGACCAAAAAGGACAATGATCAATGGAAGGGATTGGGAAATCTGGGACACTGGTACATTGTTGATGGAGCTGTGAACTCATCTAGCCTTTCTGGAAAGCAATTTGGAATTATGCCCAAAGGACAACAAAAATGTGCATACCCTTTGATCCAGCAATACCACCATTGAGTCTATATCCTGAAGGGATGATGAAAAAGGGCAAAAACATCACTTGTACAAAAATATTCATAGTAGCCGTTTGTGGTGGCAAAGAAGTGGAAATTGAGAGAACCGTCCTTCAATTGGGGAATGTCTTAACAAACTGTGGTATATGTATGTCATGGAACACTATTGTTCTATTAGAAACCAGGAGGGATGAGAATTCAGGGAAGCCTGGAAGGATTTGCATGAATTGATGCTGAGCTAGATGAGTAGAACCAGAAGAACACTGTACACCCTAACGGCAACATGGGGGTGATGATCAACCTTGATGGACTTGCCCGTTCCATCAGTGCAACAATCAGGGACAATTTTGGGCTATCTGCAATGGAGAATACTATCTGTATCCAGAGAAAGAACTGTGGAGTTTGAACAAAGACCAAAGACTATTACCTTTAATTTAAAAAAAAAACATTATTTTATTATGTAATTTTGCTATTTCTTACTATTTTTCTTCCTTAAGGATATGATATCTCTCTTATCATATTCAACTTAGATCAATGTATACCATGGAAACATTATAAACTAACAGACTGCCTTCTGTGGGGGGAGGGAAGCAAGATTAGGAAGAAAATTATAAAACTCAAAATAAATAAAATCTTTCCAAAAAATGAAAGAGACCCACCCCTCACATGAAGAGGATTGTTTATACCTCTAAACTGACCGGAAACAGAGCCCAGAAACTTAGAACAGCTAGAATCTTGTCCATCCCAGGTCAATCAAATTCTAACTTGTTGACTTTTTCTAACCCATGTTAGAGTTAGATGTGACCACAGAGGGTCTTACTTTTATCTTGCTTTTGACTAAAGCAAGACCTGCTGTGATCTCCACATTAGAGGTGACGATTAGGCAATCCTTCTTAGATTCTGATCCTATTAACTCTCAGTGGATATCTTCAAAGCAGAGATTGTGTGACAACTTATTGGATAAGTGATAGAGGGATTTCTTTACCAAGTGTGGGTTGGATCAGAGGGCTATTTAATTCTGAAATTGTTATGCTTAATAATTGAAACAATATGTTAGCTCTGGAAAGAATGGGAGTGGTTAATGGTTAGGGTCTGAGAGCTAATGAGTAATAGACCACGACTGACAGATACTACTAGTTAAAAGAAAACCTAGAATATGACAGGAAAGGATGCGTTTGCTATATTATCAAGAGCTGCCTATACCAAGACCATCAAAAGAATGGGGAAGTAGATTCTTTAAGAACTTCACTAAACTCATGTGACCTTCTGAATATATGATCACTGTAGACATATTGGAAGCAATCTACTTTTAAAGAAAAATCAGATGTGTAGG
This sequence comes from Macrotis lagotis, assembly GCF_037893015.1. Lineage (NCBI taxonomy): Eukaryota > Metazoa > Chordata > Mammalia > Peramelemorphia > Peramelidae > Macrotis > Macrotis lagotis. The sequence goes on along the minus strand of NC_133665.1, from coordinate 160,294,354 downwards.
ACAGAAACCAAGGCTTTAATCATAAGATCACATAAGTTGACTTATTCCTTAAATTTCATTTAAAACACCATCCAATATTCCCTTTAAAAATTAAGATTCTTTAGTGCTGAGAATGTTTTGTTTTTAATATTCATTTATACCCCAGAACGTCATAGAAAGTGTCTGGCAGATAACAAGTATTTAATAAATATTTGTTAATTGATTTATTACTCTATAAATTGGGGGAAGGAGAGCTCCTAATGAGAGAAGAATTTGGTTTCTGGTTCCCAAAACAATAACTTCAACTCTGTCTACCACTTCAAGTGAAGAAATCAAATTGAGATTGAGGAGTCACCAAAATCTGGAAATTTTTTTAAAAAGATATTATTGAGAACAGAGGATGACTATCCTAAGGGATCTTTCAAGGCATGAATTACTATTTCAGATGTGAGTTGAGAGAACTGGGATCCAGAAGGGGTGACTTGCCCAAAGTTACATGGGCAAATTAGTGGCCAAACTAAAATTGGAGCACAAGATTCAAATGGTTCAAACCCCTATAGCCTTTGTCCCATTCCATCTTGCTGCCCCTGGAATTCATTTTCCTTCTTGGTCTAAGCTTGTACATGTAAATAATATATTTACTTGGTTGGATTTTTTCTTTGTTTGTTTCACTACCTGGATTAAAATACCAGTCTGATATATCATTAAGTTGTAGAAGTGACCAAGGGTTGTGAACACAGTACCAGTAGAGCTTCCAGGCCAGCCACTTACCCTTACTTGCTTCAGTTTCCACCTATGTAAAATGAAGAAGTTGGATTAGATGGTCTCTGAGATCCATTTCAGCTTCACATTGATGATCCTATGATCTATTAAAAAAAAAAAACCTACCAATCTAGAAAGGCTTTGACTATGGACCCACTGATGGGTTACAGAATGTCATCTGATGACCAGCCTGGCTGAGTTCCCAGAGGCATATGACCAGGTTCGTTGGATAGTGATAAATTCTTGGCCATGGCAGCTCAGAAAAACCATCTAGCTAGGAAAGCATAGAGAGAGTGTGTTATCTGAGTGGGTGGTTGGAGCACCTGCACCAATGAATCATGGCTCCTTGAAATATTGAAGCATAAGTATTATGTTTAGAGGCCCATCCATCAGAACCAGGTATTTGCTGGCTGGTATAAGGTCAGCAAGTTTATGATTCTAAATGCAGTCGCTAGATAAGAGAATGCATAAAAATCTCTTCATTCTCCGCATAGATGTTAGTGTACATTGTAAAGATATGACAAGTATTAAATTGTTATTAATGTAATATTTATGCTGTTATTAACTTTTTATTTATGTAATATTAAATTATATATAAATGAATGTATTCCATTATTAATTTACTTAATTTGTTTCAAAACATGTAATGCTCTCATCTTCATGAAATAAGCAGATTAAAACACACTTGGAGACAGGAGACATTCATGCACTGGAGATCAATTACTTCTTCCAGAAAGGAGTTCATCTGTCATTCATTACGCCCAATGAGCAAACACAATTTTTCTCCCATAAGGGAGTGTATTTTGCTACCTCTCTGCAAATGTAGTGAGAGGCAGCATGGTATAGTGAGCTGAAAACTAGTATTGAAATCAAGAAACTGATTCCTATCACATACTGGCTATATGACCCTAGAAAGTAAGACCACTAAGTGACTAAGAAGATGGCGATCTGCTCTGTAAAAGGTCTTTCTTCATGTTGAGCTCCTTTGCCAATGAAATCCCAGTTTCTATTAACATTTAATTTAATAGTGCAACTTTGATTCTAATCTTATATGTGTCTGTATGTTTTTATGAATTAACCAAAGAAAAAATATTAATAAGCTCTGTCTCCAGATTTTTGCTTCAGTCATACTCTGCCTCTTAGTATCCCTAATATTCCTTCAAAGTTAGCTCAGGAGTCATCTCCTACTTTGTGGTCTTTCCTTATCCCCAGATGAGTCAATGCTCCATTGTCTTATATTGATTTATTATTTGCTTGTTGCACCTCCCTATTCAAACATAAGCTCCTTGAAGGCAAGAAATGTTAGGGGCTGGAGGGCTGTCAATGATGAATACATTTTGATTACATTGAATTAAATAGAAAAATTATTAGGAACTGAAGAGGCATGGAAAATTATACATTAAGTGCCATAGAGGGGAAACTGGAGTGGTTACATAATGGAGTCAACTTTCCCTCCCTCTTGCCTTCAGGACTGGCTCCAATCAAAGAGAACAACTGACAACAACATCAACAAAAAGAGAAGAAACACCTAAACCTTGTTAAGGCCTAGTGTTATAAAGCAAGACAAAGGTCCTTAGCCTAGTTTAGACAATGGATAAACTTGAGGGTTCAGATGCAGATTTGGAGATTGTAATTTACCTGGGAGTGCTAGGGTTTCCCCTATACAGTAATTCCCCTTGTTCTCTGAATTTATGTCTATCCTGTTAAAGTTATTACTCATGGGGAATAAAACACATGAACCTCAGGAATAGAAGGCAGCAGTACTATTAGAACCAATCCCCTGGTGCCATAGTATTTCTTCAAAACAATTTTTATATGGATTTTGGAATGGAATGGAAGCAAAAACCTAAATGGTCCTAGATGGAGAGCTAGAGGGAACTCATGTACAGTAGGCCAATACACTTCTTCCACACATCATTGCTTGATGGACACTTCAGCAGCAGTCCAATGCAATCTCCTTCATTTTACAGAGAAGAAAACTTCAGTTCAGGGAGATAAAGTGGCTTGCCCCAAATCCCAGAGATAGTAAGTGTCAGGGACATGATTTGACTTCAGGTCTTTGCTCTTCAAAACAGCAGCTCTTTGCTTTGATCTAGGTCACTCTCATCATAAACTGTTCTAATGGAAATAAGCTGGTAGAGCAGATGGAAGAAGGGGATATGAAGGGTTTGGGGATTGGAGGATGATTGAACGTTTACCCTAGAGAAAAGGAAATATCACAAAAAGTATGGTAGATGTGATGAAATATTTCCCAGAAGGCAGAACAAGTAGCAATGGGAAGAAACTGCAGGTTCCTCCTCAATATCACAATGCAGAAAGGAAAAGGGCCACCTCAAGACAGAGGGAGGGATGTCCCTCAATAGAGGGTCAGTAAAAGTTGCATAACACTATAAAGCCCATTCTCATTGAGGTCTGGGTGGCTCTAGTTGGCTCACCTGCACTTGGCAGTCCTTATAGCTCAGTGATTTTATGCCTCCAGTGTTATGTAAGAAGACATTGATTACCCAAGGAAAATAAACTAGCTCTTGGAAAGAGCTCAGCAATGACTAAATCCATCAGGGATTTTCTATGAACAAATTTAGGAAGTTCAGCATGAGCCTTAATTTCTGGGGTCTGGAAGTAATGGAGCACATTAAAGTTATCAAAAGAGCAAGCCAGCCTTTTCCTGTAGTGCTAATCTTGGGGGGCTATTCTGGTTGAAGAAATGCATAGCAAACATGAAACAATCTTTTCAACACAATTCATTTGTTAAATACTTACCATGAGCCAGGTGTGCTAGGGGCCGAGGAGACCATTTTTGCTTTAAACTAAATCCTCTGCCCTCAAAGAGTTTACATTTCGGAGGAGGGGCAGAGGCAACAGGCATGTAGATAAATAAATACAAGAATAAATAAAATGAAGTGATTTTGGAAGATAAAGCACTAATATCTGAAGGAATCAAGAAAAAAAATTCTTCTTGGAAGAGGAAATAGAGCTGAACTTTGAAAGGAAAAAAAAGGGAGACTGTTTCATGCAAGGGGCATTCCCAGTATCAAAGCAGAGGGGTAAGAATTACCTCAGTTAAGTGGCTGCAGATTAAATGCTTGGAGTTAGATCTTGGGATAGAGCTGGTAGTCTGCCACAAGGCAAGTCATTGCCTGTCCCAGCCCTTGCCCCTCAGAGCCCCACTGATACTCTTAGCTGAGTGTCCCAAGGAGCCCATAGCATTTATTTTGAAAAAATTAGTGTTCAAAGGAGACCCGAGTCACCTAGATACCCAGGCTAGGAATGATGGAATAGGACTTCGGTTCTAAAGTGTTGGTTTTCAGAATTGGGAATTTCTATTGGGTCACTAAAACCCATGCAAGGACTGGAGTAAAAACATATGCTAAAAAATGTTTTCATTAGTCAAGAAATTTAAAGGTTCAAAGATGATCAGATACTGTAATGGTTGCAACCATAAATGATGCTGACTAGTGATCCAAAGGCATTATTCCCATAACTCTCTGGGCAGCTTCCAGGAGGAGTTCCAGGAGGAATATGGGGTATACTTACAATTGGGCCATCTAGAGAGAGGTTTTGTCACCAGAAAATATATACTGTCTGGCTTTGCTGGAGCACCATGGTAGCTCCCTGATATGGGAGGGAATATATCCATAAGACCAAGGACTCCCATAGCATCCAATCATGAAATAAGTGATAAGGGTTCTGGAAAAGGCAGTGAGAACGTCTTAGCAGAACATTCATTCCCCTCACTATAATCATCCTAATGTGCATGTCATCCATCATTCATTTGATATCATGATCCTCAATTATGAAATACAACAATCAATCACAAGATTAAGAGAGAGAATGCTGAAGAAGAGGAAAATAGAGAAAGTGATTGCAACTGAAATGTAGAGTGCATGAGAAGCAGTGATGTACCATCAACCTGGAAAGGTAAGTTGGAGCCAGGTTATTAGGACTTTAAAAACCAAAGAGAAAGAGAGACAGAGGGAGGAAGGGAGAAAGGAAGAAAGAGAGGGAGGGAGGAAGGAAGGGAAGGAGGAAAGGAAGGAAGGAAGGGAGGGAGGGAAGGGAATAAAGAAGTACACTCCTTGGTGCCAATTAATAAGTTAACATCAGTTACAAAAAGATGATTCTTGACAGATAATATAAATCCTTCCCAAATAAAAATGCATTCTTCCCTTGTATATATTCAGTCACCAGAGAGGATGAGCTTCACTTTGAAGCTCAAAGGTGCCTCATAGGAGAACTTGGGAGAACTTTTCCCCCATCTCAGAATCTATGAAGTTCACTTCTGCACATGGTTTCACCAAGGAACACCACTTTCTTGACCAGTTGGGCAGGATCCATTGTCTTGACTCTTGGGTAAATCCACACTTGACCTGCCAAGTAAATCACCTGATCAAAGGGCAGGTTCTTCACAAGATTAAGCTATTGTTGATACCATCTCTAGAACTCAAGTTGTCACTGGAACAATAGGTAACTTTGATCTCCCAGGCTCTCCTATTGCATGCAGTGCATCCATTCACATTCTACCAAGAAAGAATAAATACAAGAAAGACAAGGGACATCATGCACTCTTGTGCATGTGGTAGCTGGGTGAGAGATTGAGCCCATTGCTCCTCTCCCATACAGTTCCATGCAATGACTTACAACTATACTATTCACTGGAAAGTCTCCAGGGAAATGTGTGAGAAATGTTCCATTTGAACCTTTTGGATGAACACTCAGTCTTGGTTCAGCAGATATATAAAGGGCTTTCTGTCACTACTCAGTACACGATCGGCCCAATTTCAAGCAAGGTATTATGCTAAGCTCTAGGAATATGAAAATAAAAATTAAATTTATTAAAATAGATTAAATTGAATTCCTTCTCTCAAGAATCTTGCATTCTCCTGGGGAGTGGGGGAAGAGTGGTACAAATAGTACACGAATAAGACAACAGGGTAAAACTCTCATTGTTAAGATAAAGCCAAAAGGAAAAATATTGCCACACTCACTTGATTTCTGATCAAGTAATCCCTCTTCAAGCAATAAATGATAATCTGGGATTCTATCATGCCAGGAATTCAGACACTTCCAGTTCCTTATTAAATATGATTGCAATAGTGGGAGATAAGGCCTATCCCTGTTCCTAAAGCACATTTGTGGCAGGCAAAAAGCCTGGAGCTATTGAAGGTTTATTCTCTTAGATGTAGATGGTCATAGGAAGAAATCATTGATTTTCCTGACTGGACGCTAGATCTTAAAGGTTAGAAAAGTGTGAAGAAGAGAATTTACAGAGATGTTTTCACCTAGCAGATGAACTAGTAAAGATTGAAGTAGCCAAACATGGCGACTACCTCGTACAAAATGCCTTCTAGTCCCTGCTACTGGAGAGGTTAAGGCTGGCTGATCAAATGAGCTCAGGACTTGTGAGCTACTATAGATTAACCTGATCAAATGTCCAATCCATGTTTAGCACTACCACGGCAAGCTGCGTAGAAAAAGAATGAACGGTCGTAAGTCAGTGATAGGACAGGTCAAAATTCCCATGTCAATCAGCTGTGCTCACGCCTTCCAACCTTAGTAAGACAGAATATCATAATAAATGATAATACTAATATAAAAGAAATTTTAAATTCTGATAAATCTCTAAATTGTCTAGGCTTTGTCTCTCACTGTTGCAATCATATTTAACAAGGAACTGGTAATGTCTGAATTCCTAGAATGATAGAATACCAGATTATCAGAATTGGAACTGTCTAACCCATATGTGGGGAAAAAAAAATTGCTTCTTCAGCATTCCAGACAAGTGTTCAGCTGGGTTTCAGTAAGGCAAAACCTTCTGCCTTATGAGGTTGCCTATTCTATTCTTGGATAACTGTTATTGTTAGGAAGTTTCTTTTTTATTGTTAGGAATTTTTTTTCTGATGTCAACCCTTAAAAGGGCCTCTTTACAAGTTCCACTCTTCTTGCTCCCCATTCTATTAAACATAATTTTTTAGATTCCCTTTTTCAGGGAAAAACTCTTCAAATGCTTTTTTGTATAAGGATATCATGCCTCTTTGGAGTCTTTTCTTCCTCAGGATAAATATTAGATTTTTGCACTGAACCCCCAGGAGTGTAGTAGCAGAACCACAACATTGCAAATTTTAGTAAGATGAGATCAAAGAGGTCTTCCAGATTCACCAGAATCTGAATAAGAATCCTCTTTCCAATGTCCAAAGCAAATGGTCATCCAGTCTTTTCTTACTTAAATACCTCAAGAGAGGGGAATTCCACCACCTCCTGAAGATGGTTCATTCTACTTTAAAAAAGGCAAAAGGGGAGTGGCTAGGTGGCAGTGGATAAAGCACCGGCCCTGGAGTCAGGAGGACCTGGCTTCAAATCTGGTCTCAGACACTTAATAATTACCTAGCTGTGTGGCCTTGGGCAAGCCACTTAACCCCATTTGCCTTGCAAAAACCTAAAAAAAAAAGAGGCAAAAGGATTCATTGTGTTATCACCCACAATTCTGCCTTGTTTCTTAATGAGGTTGTGCAAGATCTTCCCAATGAAGCTAACCATTCTTCTGCCCCTCCCTGTCACGATTGTGACAATGATCCACCTTTTGGAACCACCTGCCCTTCTCTGCCGTAATGGTAACAATGATTTGTACTTGGTTTCTATGGAAACCATATTTGCCCATCTTGCTTTCTCTATTAACCTAAAAGCAAAGACCATATTTTGTTTTTGTTTTTGTTTTATTCCTTTCTCTTGTTCCCTTTAGTACAGTGCAATCAATCCTTTGGTTATAAAATTATATCTTGTTTTCTGAGTGATCATTATATCAGTACTCTGACACTGCTTATTAACTGTGAGACCTGTATCCATCTCCTCTGGAGATGGTAAATATTCAGGAATTGTTGTCCCTACTAACTGAAAGAAACAGTCTTTGACAAATCTCTTAATTGTTTAAAACCTGTTTCTCAGTATTCCCATTTAACAAGGAACTGTCAGTGTTTAAGTTCCCAAAATAACAGAATTTTAGATTATCAGAATTGGAACTGTTGGAGGTTTGAATATAAAATTTAATATATATATATATAAAATGTAACATATGCATATATATTAAATATACATGCATATATGTATGTATGTATGTATTCATATGTGTGTGGGAGGGGGGACTGAGCCCTGATTTCAGAAAATCATATGTCTATCATATTGAATATAATATGAGTTTATAAAACAAGTAAGCTAAGGAGTTGTTAGTCATTTTACAAAGGGATTCATAGGGTTTTCTAAAGTAGCCTTCCTATAAAGTCTTTTACATCCTGTTCCCACCCCTTTATATTTATCTAACATGGTAGAGATTCCAAAGTACTCTCCCATGCACCACTTCATTTGTTCTTCATAAAATCCCTGTGAGTCAGACAGGACAGGTAATATGGTCAGTTACTAGAGGGAAACATTAAAAAATCATCGATTTAGAGTTTGGGGGTCTCAAAAGTCATTTCACACCATCCCCTCATTTTTCAGATTAAGAAAATTCATCCTAAAGAAGACAAATGACTGGGTTAGAACAAATCCCTAAGCCAGTTTTCAAAGCCAGGATCTCTCATTCCAAGTCCGAAGCTCCTTCCTTTTGCCTAAGGTCTACTATAAGGAAGTAGTAGAGATGAAATGAAAACTCTGGTTTGTTTTTTGCTCTTTACTATTTAATAGGTTACCTTTTTAAAATTGGAATTTAGGGGTGGCGTAGTGGCGTAGTGGATAGGGCACAGCCCTGGAGTCAGGAGTACCTGGGTTCAAATCCAGCCTCAGACACTTAATAATTACCTAGCTGTGTGGCCTTGGGCAAGCCACTTAATCCCATTTGCCTTGCAAAAACCTTAAAAATAAATAAACAAACAAATAAATATATGAAAAATTGGAATTTACTTAAGAATTTTAATTTTCACTCCTAGGATTCTATGTGATATATTTCATAAAGTATAGCTCTACTATTTGTGTATATACATCTGTGGTTCTTTGTCCTTCATCCTCAAAGAAGACTATGACATCAGAAAGGTGATACCATGACATATAAGTGACTTGGATTTAAGTGAGGGGCAATGTGCAAAGTTACCATATATTGTTATTATTCAGTCATGTCTGACTCTTCATGACCCTATGCACCACAAGACACTAATATTGTCCAAGGAGTTTTCTTGGCAAGGATAATAAGGTAGTTTACCATTTCCTTCTCCGATGGATTAAGGCAAACAGAGATTAAGTGATTTACCCAGGGTTACATGATTTTAAGTAAGTATCTGAGGCTGGTTTTGAACCTCATTCTTCCTGATCTCAGATCGAAACCTCCATCTATCTAGCCACCTATATATAAATATATGTATATATGTTAGGAACCATTGTGTATGGGAGCATTGTAAATTATCTTCACCTGGTGTCCTTGAGCACCAGAGTCTTGTTTTACTAAGTGCCATGGAAGTGGGAGTGGATTAGAGACTGGAGAGGTATTTAAGCATTGGTGTTTTGGTAAATAAATGGAGCACTTGGAGATCTTGATGGAGTACTTGTCTCCTTTGTCATCCTTGTCTCCCACCCCTCCAATGCTCACCTGGGGAAGATTGAGGGAGTCCAGAAGTGGGACTCAACATTTATATATACAGAGCCACACGTAATACCTATAGCTTATGCACATGCATATATATATATATATATATATACATATGCATTTTGAATTTATATACATGTGTATAAGATGTACATGTAAACAGAAAGATGCATTGTATGTTCATGTATACAGAGACACACATAAATATGTACTGAGTATATATATATATATATATATATATATATATATAGTTATATATGTGCATATGTTTTTCATCTAATGAAATCTTACTTTAAAACTTTCCAATATAGCAGCAGATAAATGCTGAACTGAGCTATGAAAACTGTTGTAAGAAATGACTGACCATAAGGAAAACTCCAGTTCCAAGGTCTTTACCAAGTGGTCTTTCACCCATCCTCTTTGGGATCCTAGAACTTGGAGCTGGAAGGGATGTTGGGGACCATCCAGTCCAATGCCACCATAAGAGACGAGACAAGTGAGACCAAGAGTATTCAGATAACTTGCCCAAGTCTTTGCTGTGATTTACATCTACTTGATTTTAAATACTGGAAGCATTTCAACATTTAAACCAGAATTCTTTTTTTGTGTAAACAGTCTTTCACTCCCACCTGAGGGGCTTTGTAATGCTTCTTAGACATGACTAGATTTCTGGAAGGAATGTTAAAGTAGGGGTGGAGATATGTGTGAGGAGAGTAATAGGTAAAAGAACTCCAAAGAGAGTCAACCTTGGCTCCACACTTACCCTGAGACCCATTCTCTGAGAGAAACACACATGGTTCCAGACTTTCTTTGGGACTGACTCCAAGAAAGAGCCATTAAAAAAATCTTGAAGCTACAGACATATAAGGGGAAAATGTCCAGCTTGTTTCCCTCAAGACATCAGGGAATTTCCTCTTCAGTAAGATCAGTGTATCTCTTTTGGTTTGCACTGTAATCACATCTCACTCCTAACAAAGTGAGTGAAGTATTCTCTACATAAATAACCACCACATTATTAGTTACCATTTATATAACTTCTTAAGATTTTATACAACCTTCTACATAAATTCTCATTTGAATTTCATAATAACTCCATAAAGTAGGGGCTATTATTGCCTCCCCCATTTTATAGATGAGGAAACTGCAGCTAAGAGAGATTAAATGACTTGCTCAGGGTCATTGTCTAAGGCAGGATTTGAACTCAGGATTTCTTGACTCAAAGTCCATCAACTCTACCCTCCAGCCCTCTTCTAATCTGCATTGCTTCTCTACTTTTGATTTGCTATTTGTTCTTGGATGGATAGATTTTCTTAATGTTTTCTATTTGTCATGGTTGGTTCCTTTTTTGTATGATTAGAATTTAGTAGGGGGAAAAAAATCTAGTTATCAAAAGTAGGTTAATGGCTAGCCAACAGGGAAATAGCTTTTGTTTTGACTTCTAAAAACATGATCCCTCTAGACTAACAATATTTAGGGTTTCAGAGAGAGAGAGAGAGAGAGATTGAAAAAAGATGGGGCAGGAAACTAAAGCCTTTCCATAATCCTCCTCCTCTTCCCTTCTTCTCTTATGCAGGACTCAGTCTCCATTGGACAGGAGGAAGGGAAGGGGGAGCCAGATGCCAATGCGCTATGAATATGTATGCTCAAGTCACATGTTAGATTATACATGTAAACATGCATTACTTACATGGACACACATATTCTGACATTCAAATGATAATTTTACAAAGCCATTGCAATATTTTCCATGATATTCTATACTAGCCATATCTAAAGCCCTGGTTCTTCTCCAGTCAGACCACATTGAAGATATCATGTTAAATTCTTGGCCCCCCATTTTAGGAAGGATTTAGGAACTCCCAGAGCAGTTCACAAATTAGTGGTGAGAGGTTCTAAGATCAAGGCATGTGAAAATTGTTTGAAGAACCTGGGCTGTAAAGACAAGATTGGAAAGCAAGGCCAAGGGAAGAAGGAGAATAAAATAGCTGTCTACAAGTCAAGTCAGTCCCTTCATTAGGTAATTCATTAGTCACACTAAGCAAGGAAATTACAAATACAAGGGGGAAAAAACAGTCCTTGCCCTCAAAGAGTTTGCATTCAAATTGAGGAAGATAAATAAAAAAGAGCTGGGAGAGGAATGAAGGAGCGAGCATGGCTGACCTGGGCCCTTCCTCAAAATGGAGGATCTGGAAAGAACTCACCAGTCATAGGTGAGAACTTCAGAAATGGTGAAATATTCTAGGATGAAAGAACATGGAAATATTCTCTGTTATATGCAAGAGGGATCAAATTTAGAGCCAGAGAGTCTTGGATCTAGATCCAATGGGATCTTTCCCATTCTAGAGCTCTTCTGGTTCAACCCCTTCATTTTACGGATGAGGTGTTGTGACTTGCTTATCAGTGATAGCTGGGCTTCAGACTCAGTTGTTTTGACTCATTTTTTCCAAAGATACCACTGTTTGTCTTTGCCCAAAGAGCCAAGGGCAGAACTAGGAGCAGTTGGTGGAAGTTTTGATAGTATTAACCTGCATATGAGTTAAAGCTACTTAACACTTCAAGAGGCAGGTGGTTCCCCCCTCACCAAAGTTCTTCAAACAAAGACCACATGACTATTTCTCAAGAATGTTGTAGAAGGCATTCTTACTCAGATATAGGGTATCAGTTGGATTAGATGTCATCTTAAGCTCCTTCCAACTCTAAGATTCTATGAGAGTATGAATGGGGGAATACCTAGGATAGAACAACCAGAGTTTTATTCCAAGATACCAACATCAAATGGGGTACAAAGATCCTTCTGGCAGATAATGCTATCTCTGTACTTCAGTATTTGCTTTCTTACTACCTATCCTGATACCCCAACACCTAAGGGATCATGGGTTGGATTTTCTGTGGGTCAAGCTGGTCTTTCTCAAGCTTGTCTACACTAGCATGTCCTCTGTTCCACTGCTCATTACCAACTCCTATCCTAATTTTCTTCAGTTGTAGGAATTCCTAGTTAGGACTCTGAATATAAAGGTCATACGGGCAACCGATTGGTGTCCAAGACTCTAATTCAAGTCCCTTGCTTCCAAATTGAATCCTCTTTCCATTACCCCCTTAACTAACTCTCTTCTTTAACGTTTTCAGATTTTCAAAATGACCACTCACATCATTTCAAATAAGCATTCCCTAATGCCACAATCAACTTCACCAGTCATTCCCAGTTTTTGCACACACACCCCCAAAATCATATTTTGCATAAGAAACTCCTCTAGATTTCATGAAATCAATGGGCTTTTGAAAACTAAAGACCACTTTTAGGATAGAAAAGTAGGCAACTACTCCCCTTGAGGGAACGGGCTCCAGTGCAGGTGGCAAATGATTGGAGTGTGTCTCTGAGTCAGCTGTTCCCCCTTGTTCAACACTTCTCAAATCATTTTCGTATTAGCATATCTCTAAGTGCATATAATTTTCACATCAAAGAGTGTAATTTTTTACAGAAGTGGAGGAGAGAATAATTTCCCCACTGGAAGTCTCGCAAGCAGTCGTCTCGATAGCCTGACATCAAAATTACACAGGAGACAGACATTTAGAAAAATTCTTTAGCAGAATTTGCATTATTTAAGAAGATAGGAAGAAAATCCGCCAAATTGAGATTTTTTAAAAAAAATTTAAGTTAGATGCAGCCTCCTCAGCTTACTGTGGAAAGAATCAATTTTTTTTCCAGAATAAATTTTTTTTGGTAAATAGTATTTTTTTCCAATTACATGTAAAGATAGTTTCCAACATTCATTTTTTAATAAGATTTTGAGTTTCAAATTGTTTCTCCCTCATCCTCACATCCCCCCTCCTCAAGATGACAAGCAATCTGATATAGGTAATACGTGTAGAATCATGTAAACATTTCCACATTAGTCATGTGAGAGGACAATTTTTATGCATTACTCTCAGACCTGCCTAATAATAGGAGAATCACTCCCTTGACAAAAGTTCTACCTTCAAATCTGTTGATAAGAATTGTGGAGGAGATAAGGACCAGATTCTCACAAATCCAGAGCTGTCTTTCACCTTTCATGGAAATTACACTTTCTAGAAATGAAAATCACACTTTATAGAGCAAATTTTTCAGCCAATTCTGGCAGGGTTTGTCATTTCCCTTAAGGACTTTACATTTATATAAAACTGGACCACATATAAGGATCTGGAGATGTTATCTCTGAGTAGAGAAGACTCTGGGGGAACATGATAGCATCTCCAGGTACCCAAAGAGATAGAATGAGAAAAATGGAAGACACTTGTTCTGTTTGAGTGTAGAAGACAGAACTAAAGGAGAAATGGATGGAAGAAGCAACAAGATCAATTTAGATGATGTCAAGGAAAACTTCCAAAAAATTTGTTATTTAGTTGTCTTCAGCCAACTGACCCTCTTGGTGACTCTATTTGGGATGGAGTTTTTTGGCAAAGGTACAGGAATGGATGATCATTTCCTTTTCCAGATCATTTTATAGATGAGGAAACTGAGGCAAACAGGGTTAAGTGACTTACTCAGTCACACAGCTAATAAGTATCTGGGGAGAGATATGAACGCAGGTCTTCCAGGTGGAGTCAGGAAGTGATAGAGTCTTGGCACCCTATCTCTGTGCCACCCACCTGCTCCCATAGTCAACATACCACTGTGGTAGTTGAAGATATGGACATGAATGAGATTTCAAAGATAGAGTATATAGGAAATATGATAGACTTAAGGTCAGACATATAAGCAATTAAAATAATGAATGGATGAAAGATGGCTGGATGGATAGGTAGGTGGGGAATGAACCATTAAGTGCTTACTAGGTACTAAACACAATCCATTTTAAAAAGCATTTATTGATTTACTTCTAAGTAGCAGATATTGTGCTAGTACTGACAAAGATGAAATAGTCCCTGCCCTCAAGAAGCTTACATTCTTTCAGCAGAGGCAACATGGACCCATGTCAATAAATAAAGGATAATTTTTTGTGTGAATAGTTGCAGGTTAATGTGCAGATGAAGAAATGGTCTCCCATGAGAAATAGGAAGTGGAGATCTATTAAATGAATTGGTCCAATCACTCTCCCACACCTAAAATAAGTTATATGATGCTACGTCCAGATACATTCATCAAGTAAGAACTCACTTATTCATTAATGTGTTCACTAGGTGTTCACCTCCTTAGATCTGGTAAGAAGCATCTTCAGATTGACTGAAAATTTGGTCACAACCTCTGGGGCCTGTGTAAAATCACTAGCAAGTGAAACCCTAATAATTGGAGCAAGCAACAAGCCAGGAAAGAATATTCTATTCTATCCAGGGATAGATTGGAGCCAGACAGGATACAGGGGAAAAAAAGCTGATTATTAAATTTTCAGTATTGCCATCTCAGCAATCAGCAAATGCTACAAATCAGGATTTGATTTGTTATTTTGTTGATTCTCTCAGTTTAAGAGAGTGGTAAAAAAGTTAATAATCAGGATTAATTTAAAAGTTCATTCTGCCTATTCTAGGAACTGGTTGTTAAATACATATAAGCATTTCTTCCTCCCCACCCCCTCCATTCCCCTTATCCATCCCAAACCCTGAGAAGAGGGTGTTTGAGAAAGAATTGTAAGGGGAAGGATACCTTAGCTTCTTCCTTTCCAGGGGAAAACCTGGGGGTGGCCAGGTGGCGCAGTAGATAGAGCACCGGCCCTGGAGTCAGGAGTACCTGAGTTCAAATCCGACCTCAGACACTTAATAATTCCCTAGCTGTGTGGCTTTGGGCAAGCCACTTAACCCCATTTGCCTTGCAAAAACCTAAAAAGAAAAAAAAAAAAGAAAACCTGAGAACTACCAAGGGTCCAGAGGAATTTAGACTGATGATGCTTTTATCCGAAGCCTAGCTGCACCCCCAGAACAGCTCGCTGCAGAGGTTTCAGCAGGAGATAAGCACAGACTAGATTCAGCTCCAAGATTATCCGAAGAACCCAAGAGGAAAAAAATTCACCAAACCTAAAGGGAACCTCTTAAGGACTCCAACAAAAAGACTTTCAGAACCTTTCCTCTTAGCCACATGTGCATTAAACTTGAGTCCATGTTCCCCTCAATGATATCTGTTTTTGTGGAAAATCATCACAGACATTTGCAGGGAGTTCTTCACCTTCTTTATAAATTACTATGCATTATTAAAATTTTTGTCATTGTTCAGTAACGCCTGACTCTTCATGGCCTCCATCATCCCTCAAAATCTGTCCAACCTCATATTTGTTGTTTCTATGACACACTCTAGTCTTCTCATCCTTTGCCGCCTCCTTTTCCTTTTGTCTTCCATCTTTCCAACACCACAATCTTTTCCAATGTGTCCTGTCTTTTCACATGGCTAAAGTGCTTCAGCTTTAGTATTTGATCTTCCAGGGAATAGTTCAAATTAATTTAAGTATTGAATAGCCTTTTCTAAAAGGGGTTCAATTTGGATGACCAAATGATATCAACCAATAGCCATGGAGGAAATCATGACAATGAGGACTTGTGCATTAGTTATGTAACTTTAGGAAAGATTCTCTTCAGTCCCAAGGAGAAAACCTAGAGCCTGGATGTAAGAATGGATAAGAATTTTGTTGTTGTTCAAGAGTGTCTGACTCTTTGTGATCTCATCTGGGATTTACTTGGCAAAAATACTGGAGTGGTTGGCTGTTTTCTTGTTTAGCTCATTTTACAGATGAGGAAAGTGAGGCAAATGGGGTTAAGTGACTTCTCCAAGTTCACCCTGCTAGGAAGCATCTGAGACTGGATTTGAACTCAAGAAAATGAGGTTTTCTGATTCTAGATTCAAGTATTCCAATCACTATGCCACCTAGCTGAATAAACATCCCTAGTGCCTTTCTTTCTAATTCCTTTACCTGATCCATATGACATCTTACCATCCTGTCTGCCCGTGTCTGGAATTCTCTCCAATATGTCAATGCCTTGTCACATTTTTGGACAATGATATTGCATTCTCTTTCCTGATGAACTCAAACCTCCCTTCTTCCATGAAGGGGATCCAAGTTCACACTTTTCTTCAGCCCCTTAGTTTTCCTGATCTTTTATAGTCAATTTAGTCTTCAGGATTCTGCCTACAATTCCGCCTATCAATCTCTCTCTTCACTCCTGTCATGAATCCTGCAATGCAGACTTTCATCATCTCTTACTTACAATATCAACCTCATTAGTTTCCCTTCTTCCCATTCCTCCCGTCTATAAGTCATCTTCCTCACAGCTGTGAAAACAATCTTCCCTATGACCCAAGTACGAGAAACAGTTTCCTGCTTAGAATCTTGTGCCTCCTTGTTTCCTTTAAAATAAACTCTAAACTTCACAACCTCTTATTTTAAAACCTTCAAAATCTCTATCCAGTCTACTTTCCTGAATACTTTGCTTTACTCCTCTCCATGCATCCCATGTCCCAGCCTAACTGATTAACTCTACCACAAGCTGGACTTGGATCTCCCATTGCCTTGTCTTTGCAAGGCTCTGGAATGCACTTTATTTTCCCCTTTCCCTGTGAGAAGCCCTACCTTCATTCAAGGCTCAGCTTAGATGTATCTCCTTCCAGAGACCTTGTCCAATCCCTTCAGTTAGAGGTGGCTTTCTCTTCATTTATTGGTTTATATGTCACATACCAGCCCTGGCCCCTGGTAGGATGTCAGTCACTTCCTTGAGAGAAAGAAAAATTATGTCCAAGGCAGGTCTCACCATTGTTTCTTTTTTTTCATTAGTGGTAAAATGTACACAAAGAAAGAAAGAACCCAATTCCAGGTGAACTTATACCATAACCAAATTCCTGAAAACTGTTAAGCCTCAAATCGGTCCAAACCCATTGCTAAGAAATTCACCATGCAAGACCAGATTTTCAAGGCTTATTTTAAGTACTAGCAACTTTAGACGATGTTTCCTGATTTCTTCCTCCCCACTTCCATAACATAAATTACTACATACACACATACCTATATACACATGGTAATTATAAATATACATATAATTATATATGTTATATAAAAATTACAAGTTACCATATACAGTAATATATACTAAAATCCATTTTATATACGTATATTTATAGTTATTTCTCAGTGTACTTGCTATATTCTCTTCCCACCAAAAAGAATATAATTTCCTTGAGAGCAGGGACTGTTCTGGTTTTTTTGGAATCCCCAGTGATTAGCACAAAGCACATAGTAGGCATCCATCGATGAATGCTTTTGAAATGGATAAAAATGTTAATCTTATGTTCTATACCAGAATATCATGCTTTTGAGGAAAATTAAGCTGAATACGAACATTAGATTTACTCCAGACCAAAATATAGAGATTACCCTCAGACCCTGACCTATCTCCTGGCCTCAAAAGCTGCAGAGACAGTTTCATAATAACAGGTTGAACCGAAAGACAGCAGAGACCTCAGTCCATTATTCACATCTCTAGAGGATTTTAATTTCAAATAATTACATCACTCAGATACTGAGCAATCAGAGTCCAGACTTGTGCATTCTGGCCTTCGCTCTGCCAGATGTTAATAGAAACTACTCATTTTTTTCTGATCAGTATTATGAGGCCAAATAATATAGGTCTTATAGTGGTTTAAAGAGAAATGCTTTTTAAAGTGTGTCCCGAGAAAATCAAAATAGGAATGCAATCAAAGGACACATTTGACTGGTATTTATAATTGCAATTTTTGTCCTGAAGCCCTAAATACTGAAATCCTTGGTGGTTTTTCACCTCTCTTTTGTAGACAGTAGCAGCAATGTCTACATTCCCCCATGAGATGACATGTTTATGTCTTTATTTTTCTAAAAGTGAAAAGAAGCCAATAGAAAACTATGAGGGAAGAGATACAAGACAAATAATAGTTCCAAACAGTGGGCCAATTTTAATAGCAGCCACAGTTCAGAAATTCCTATAAAAGAACAAAATTTTGATTATAGACTTAAAGTAGATGGGAGCTTTGGGATTACCCAACCAACCTGTTCATTTTACAGAGAATGAAACTGAGACCTAGAAAGACTGAGTGATATTTGAAGACGACAGAGCCAAAATTGGAACCCACACTCCCTCCAAATTTAGTCCCCATTCCACCACCTTGGATCTGCTCTTGAGTCATCCTCTTCAATTTCGTTTTCTTGAAAATAAAAAGCCAGTCATCCCACTGACTTGTCTTCCCAAATTTGGTTGAAAAATCACTCCTGGCTTTGGAGGAAGATCTCCTACTAAACACCTGCCAAAAATAAATTCCTACCATCAAATGCAAAACTAGAAAAAAAAGAAATTCCCAATAGAAGCACAGACTGGTCCTTGAATGTGACAGTAGGATCACTGTGATTGTTTTGGTTTGGTTTGTTTTGTCCAAAAATACCAAGCTGAACTTTTCATTGGACCTCCAATGGACAACACCAAAAACCATCATTTTTTTAACAATGACCCTTCTGATACCCAGTTGGTCATTATTTTAAAATTTATGTTATAGAAACTTTTTTTTGCCAAATTAGATTATTCTCCGGTGAGCTTCATGTCAAAATAGACAATAGAACTATAACTAGCATGGGGGTGAATGTAAGTTGGTCCCAGGATGCCAACTTTTTTAAAGAGCATGCTTCCACTACCTGCTATCTTAGCTACTTCATCAATAGTGGGACTATCCACTGAACCACCACTTTGCCATCCTAAAGTCCATCGTCTGTTCTGCCATGTTCCTTCCCTTAGCTGCTTATCTCAGTCAAAATAATTCTAAATAAATTCTAATAAATTAGTAGAGTTATACTTATGGCTTTTCTAATTAATGTGTTTAGAATACAAATAAACTTTCCTTAGGAAAGAAATACCACAAACAAACATACATGACTGGGTTTGGGAAGGCACTTGACAGACACTCAACCACTCAAGGAGGATAACAGAGGCCAGCAAAGATGCAACTTCTGCTTACAAACCCCATTCTATGGCATGGCATTCCTTCCACATAAATTATTAAAGAATTTGAACAACGCTACACAGTTCATGTACTTAATGATTATAGTTCACAGTCTAGGTCAGATATAATTAGATGTTACATTAAAATAGCTTCACAGAGCCATTTATTCTGATTTAATTACTTAAAATGATAGCATAATGAGCAATACTTTCAAGAAAAAAAGAGCTCTTTTAATGGGCTCATTTTAAGTTAATATGGAGAAAATTAATCATTTAACTCAATGTAGTCAGACACATTCATTTCTTAAGAAATGTTGATCCAATGTCACAAAGGTTATTGGTGTTTAAAAACACCTGTATTGCAAGTAATCCCTTGAATAAACAAAGATCCCTCCTGGATTTTATAGACTACCTTTATTACTATTTCTTTTAATGGTCTAGATAAGAAGGAACAATCTGGTATAAGAGAATGAAGAACTTTGAGACAGCAAGAGCTGAGTTCAAATATTGACTCGGACATAAACTAGCTGTGAGCCAATGACCATGTCACTAAAATTCTGTGACCCTCAGTTTTGTCCTCTACACAGCTGTAGTAGCTCCAAAGGTAGCCTGGCATAGAGTGGAGAAAATCTTTCTCTGAATCAGGAAGATCTCAGCTCAATGCCTACCCCAAGCAAGACAAGTAACCTATTAACATCTCAAACACTCATCTAAGATTAAAAGATGAAAAATAATTTATGATATTATAGGAGCTTTCTCACCAAGAATACACCAAAAACACTTAAAGATTTAGATTTTTTTAAAATAAAAGTAGTTTCTACCTCATAGAGTTGTTGCAAGGATGAAATAAAGTGTAGTGGTAGCCCTCAGCAATCAGTCATCCAATTTAAATCCTTCATTTTCCAGATGGGGAAAATGAGGCACAGAAATGAAGTGATTTGCCAAGTTCAAATAGCTGGAAAATAGCAGAGCCAAAAACATGAACTCATATCTAATTTCAAGCATCCTTGTTCTTTTCACTGTGTCCAGCTACATAGAACCCTTTGGGAAATTTGACATGCATTTTTATTTTCATTGTGGGGAGGGTGCTAAACCGATGATTTCATGAGCTTGGGGAACTCTTGGAAGTACTCCTGCCCTGTAGCATATCAGCAACTCATGGTCTTAGATAGCTATCAAAGGCACTTATGGGTGAAGTGACTTGCCCTGTGTAACACAGTCCATAAGTATTGGTGGAAAACTTGAACTCGGGTCTTCTTGACCACCTTTCGAAAGATCAGTTGCTATTTAGAGTGATCAGTTATGTGTTATCCATCTGCTGATGAATGCCAGTGACATTTCTAGGAGAACTCTCCATCACAAGAAGACAAATCCCAAACCAAGATGACCTGAGTGAACTGGGAGAAATCATAAAAAAATGACAGTTGGGTTAGTGGTCTAAGATGGAATGGAGTCAGGAAGACTCCAAAGCACTAGCTCTGCGATCTTGGGCTAGTCACTTAACCCTGTTTGCCTCAGTTTCCTATTCTATTAAATGAGTTGGAAAAGGAAATGGCAAACCACTCCAGTATCTTTGCCAAGGAAACTACAAATACAGTCAGAAGAGTTAAACATGACTGGAAATGACCCAACAACAACAAGAAATGAGTTTTCATTACTTTCCCTAGGAAATCTAAGAGTTGAGGAGAGAAAAGGGCCCTTCAGCTGATATATTACATCTTTTCTAGCTATCAAAATGTAAGTAGCAATAATCATGATGCCTGACATTGATCCACTGCATTTAAAATCTTTTATCCATTTTTATCCAGAGCTCTCAGTTGAGCTCTGCAAGATAGATTGTTTAGATAGGACTGTGCCCCTTTTAGAGATAAGGAAGGAAGGTCCAGTGTCTGGTTCACAATCACAAAGCTAGTAAGAGTCAGAATCACAATTTGAGACCACAAGAAAGTATGGGTTTACCTGACCCATATCACGTCAAACCTCTAATAAAACTCACCCACTCTTTCTTAACCCAAAGGGCAACTTTGGAGTAGAAATATTCATTCCGACCATTGGGGAGAATGAAAAAAAAAAGAGGACCTTCATATCTTTACCCTTTTAAGACAGTTACAATGGTACTCAAGGGATGCCTTATTTATTTGGATCCTGGGACATTTAGCTAAGGTGATGACAGAGAAACATTGGCTCATGAATTCAGGGGACTGTGGCAGCCAAAATAATGTGTCAAACTTGGCTTTGGATTAGCAAACTGCATCCAAAAGGGAACTGACACAATTTCCAAATGTGAAATGCGCTGGATGGAAAACCGGTGAAGGGGGAGGGGAGCATTCGAGAGTTTTTTATTAGAATGTGAATTCTGGGTTTTCCAAATAAGCATTAGCTCCTCTAGTCTTGGGTCTTATGAGAGAGGAAACCTGGTATTGTGGAAAGAACATTGGACTTTTTAAAAATACCCTCTTGGTATAGTTAGACCCCCTGTCTCTGTTTTCTGAGCCTAGCAGAAGCAACACCAAAAACTCAACATGTCTATTCTGAAGATCCAAGCAAGAGAGATCTTTGCCTCTCATGGAAACCCCAGTACTGAAGTTGATCTCTGCATTGTAAAAGGTTCCTTCTAAGCAATATTCAGTGGCACTTCTAGTGGAATCCATAGAGCTGCAAGAGAATGATAAGAGCCATAATATGGGGAATGGTATCTCAAAAGCAGTTTAGTATATCTATAAAACTATTGCCATGTCCCTGAAGAGTAGGAAACTGAATGTTATGAAATAGGAGAAAATTGAGAAATTGATGATAAGAGATGGAGGGCACTGGGAATATATCTAAATTTGGTATAAATGCCATATTGGAGTGTCTCTGGCTGTTTATAAAGCTAGAACTGCCAAAACAAGATGTGTCCTTGTTCTGCCCTATTGCTGATCTTGCAGGCGATGGAGAGGTCATTTAGCCTTCAGTATGATCAATGGTGACTTCCAAACTGGCAACGCAGAAGTTCATGATCCTCCCTGTTGAAGCAGCAAACTTCAAGGAGGCCAAGTGTACTGAACCTGAGGTCTACTCCAACCTGAAGAATGTGATTAAGTAGAAATATGGGCAAGATTCCATCAATGCCAGGGATGAGAGCCACTTTGCTCCTAATATCCTGGAAAATAATCTCTGGAGCTGCTGAAGAATGCTATTGGCAAGGCTGATTATTTGGATAAAGTTGTCATTGGCTTGGATACGCTGCCTCCAAATTCTTCTGATCTAAGAAGTCTCCTGATAATGCCAACTCAGCTCCAGCTGAGGGATCTCTACAAGAGCTTCATCAAGGACTATATTTACTGAAAAGCCCTTTGACCAAGATAATTGGGAAGCTTGGAAGAATTTCACTTCTACTGCAGACATCCAGGTGGTAGAGGATGATCTCACAGTGACCAGTCTCAAGACCAGTGAAAAGACTGGGAGTAAAAAAGTTAACAACTTCCTCCTACTCAAAGTGAACCCGATCGGCTCCATGACTAAGTCTCTTCAGGCATGTAAGCAGGCCCAGTCCAGTGAATGGGAAGTAATGGTTTCTCCTTGTTCTGGGAAAACCAAGGACACCTTCATCATAGACCTGGTGGTGGATCTTGGCACTGGGCAGATCAAGACTGGTGCCCCACGTTGATCTGAGAGTCTGATCACGTATGACCAACTTCTCAGAATGGAGGAAGAGCTGCATAGCAAGGCTAAATTTGCTAGAAGGAACATCAGAAATCCTTGGACCAAGTAAGTTCCGAGGTCAGAAGACCTCAGAGCTAGCAAGCACCAGTCACCTCTGTAAAAATCCATCCCTGTTCAAAGATTGGGCACCACCAAGCAGTAAAAAAGTTTTATTTGGGGAACAGGGCCCTCTACAGCTTAACTCACCTCTCCCTTCCACCTTCCCATGTTGTTCTCACTGTGTCATTAGACCTTTCTAATCAGAGACTATACCTAATAATTTGGTCCTCTGTTGGAAGACCTTATCTTGGGACTAGGCTAGAATGATCTGTTCTCATCCCCACCCATAGTGTTGGTGTGTGGAGCCATATTCTTGTGATGCCTCCTGACAAACCTGCAAGTCAATTCCATAGTGGCTTTTATGTGCAGAATAAAAGTATTCAGCAATCCACTGGGGGAAAAAAAGAAATAAAATTAGACCTGAGAGGACAGTGTTGGGTTGGGGTCATAGGTTAATTCCCCAGTCCTTGAATATCTAGATGGGTGAAACTGTGGTATAGTAAAGACAATCCCACACTCAGAATTTGTAGTTACCTAGGTTCATCTAGAACTGTGTAACCATTTGCTGTCTCAGTTTTCTCATCTGTAAAATGGGGATTAAAATGCAGAAACTCTTTGACCTAGTGTATAGTCAGCTTCAAAATCAGGAAGACTTGGGTTGAAGCCTGCCTCTCTCATATTCTGATTGGGAGACCTATGGGCAAACTGTTTACCTTCTGACTGCCTCTGGCCATTCTCTAAGGGTATAAGAAGAATAAGAAGACTACATTTGGTAAATAGCCAAGTCTGCTGCCAAAGAGAATTATTATTGTTATGGTCTGAGACCTGGGGCTATTGACTTTCTCTCTCTAACTTTTTTTTCTCATCAGCAAAATGAGGGAGTTGAACCAGACAAGTCTTTAAATTCGAGGTCTAACATTCTTTGAAATGGAGGGCATTGAGTGTAGAATGAGTATACATTTGGGAATATGGGGTGTTAGGGGGAAATTAGCACCTCTGGTGTGAAGGTTTTTCAGGGCTGCTCATCCATCTTTGATTCCAGGTCTCACCTGTAGCTCCAAGAAATTGTAGCAGACACAGAAGTCACATCCCAGTAAAATCATTTCGACTAAGGATAACCAAGAAGTTTCAAACCCACTGGTGAGTTAGGGGGATATTTTTCCCCAGGCATCCAAAGACTTACCCCTGCTGCAATTGGCAGTTGAGAACAATTTGTTTCAACTTCCACGAAGGCAAATGAAGCAAGGGTTGTAGAATACTTAGAGATTGGCAAGACATTGAAGACAACAAGGTCCTCTATTGCATCCCAGATCATTGCCAATCTTTTTGATTTTTGTCTTGCCACTGGACTTCAATGACTCTGGAGGAGAGAGTGAGGTTGATGAATTTGTGCAGTTCTACCACACTTAAATTCATACACAATTCAAGATATCCCCCTGTGATGTCATTGGTCCTCTTCAAAAAGGAAGAAGGAACAACAAAATAATTGCATATATTTCATAAATGTATTTATGTATATTTATATAGATGTGATATAGATTTGTCTAATCTTTTTGTTTTTATTTTATATTTAGGCAAACATGATAAATATGTATATGTGTTAAATACATACTATATATGAGAATGTGCATTGGTATACCACATATATGTGGAGTGTCTCATGTACATGCTATATGTGTATAGAGAGATACATATATATTTTAATTAAACCAGATAGTACAAAACTGCTCTAAGTCTCTTTCTGCAGTTTAAAATTTTATGCATCTTTTAAATGTTTTATGAACTCCCAGAAATTTATTATTACCTACTAACTTCCCATACCCTAACCCCCACTGTTGAAACAGAAACTCTCCCTTTTAACAAATACGTAGATTAAGCCAAAAAAATCAGCACATGCTTTTTTTTTATCAACAACATCCTCAATTCCATTGGACGCTATAATGTTATCAAAGCCGTTGTAAGAAATTATCTCATCTCCAGACCCAGATATAGATTATTTCATTAATTTTGTTTGTACTCTCCAAACCTAGGGACAGTGACCAGCACTTAAATATCTAATAGATACTTGTTGATTGATTTATAACCTGCAGTTAATGCCAACTCCAGAAATTTTACCCAATGATGATAAAAATGATGAAAATTTGTCTGGAATTATCCTGACGAGAGAGTGAATAAATTTTGATAGGAATTTTTAAAAGCCCTTTCAGAATCTGTCAATACAAACCAACTAGAAGATTGATATAACAAAGCAGAACAATTTTTTCCTGATTTGGGGGGGGGGGTTGCAAGGCAATGGGGTTAAGTGACTAGCAGAACAATTTTTTTTAAGTTGACTTTTGTGATAACCGTTATTCTCAAATGATTTTGTACAAGAGGGGCTTTTTGCTGCACTGAAGTATCTATAGATAACAAATGTTTTAGAACACTTATTCCAACTTGTTCTTGGTCTGGTGAGGTAGGCTCACAGAACTCAGTCACTAAATCCCCTCAGAATTCTAGTTATGAGAGATTGAGGGTGTAGTTTCTAGGGCTACAGCTCATGAGCCCCCACTGGTGTAGCTCTATATGACTATCAGCTAAGAATTATTTAATCTGAGAGTTAAGTACCTTTACAGAAAAAGTATGAGCTAACATTACAGTTAGTAGTGTTGGTACAATATAGTCCTCCTAAAAGTCCCTGAAACTTTCCCCACAAAGGGGACTCACAACTCCCAGAAATCCTTTTGCTGGAACCCTCAAGATATTTGCTTTAGATATAGAATAATTTATTTTTTGTTTTTGCTTGTATTCGTTTTTTTTCTGCTGGGCTATTTGTAAAGACTTGAATCTTACAAGAGGCTGTTTTTGATTCTTGATATAGACATTGCTATCTGCTAATCCAAGGATACTGGATGGTTGCCAGAGGGAATATGGGAAATCTAAAATTCTCCAGACTTTTCAAAGCTCTCAAGGTCTTTCTTCCTTTGGAGTGGGGAAGAAGGGTCAGAAAGACCCAGTTGAAACAGAAGTGCTCTCTTCTTCCTTGAAGAGATTCCTCAGGGAGTTTAGCTGGAATGCTCTCTTCATTCAATACTTACTGGAATCCAAATCTCTACCAGATGCTCAAATAACTCGGGTTCTGAACTGATATTCTATATTATAGAGGATCTACAAGATGTGAGTAAGTTTCATCAACCCATCTGAAAACTCCATATCAAATGTTGTTCTAGTTCATCCAAAGATAATTTTATTTAATTAATATTTGATTTGTTGATATTTATTCCTATCTTATTAACATATCAAGACATCTTTAATAAGTGGGATGGGGGTGACTTGATAGATTTGCTTAATTAACACCACACTTACATATAGGTGTTGAGTAGATATGCTAAACTGAGATGTGCTAAACTGGTAATGGAGACTGTAGAGGAAGGAGAAGAGAAAAGGAAGATGCCATGCTTATTCTCACTGAGTTCATAACTGAATAAGAGAGGTTCTTTGCACATAGTAGGAGCTTAATGTCTAATGTTCATGAGATTACTTCTCCTCAAAGCAGATCAAAATTATTCTGCCCACTAATCCTGTGCAATTCTAGTTCATATCTTTGTCTAAATCTTTCACAGAAAATTTCCCTAAAACTCTGGGGACTTCCCTCTGGTTCTTTCCATTGTAAGGGGGTCACTCTGTAGGACCCCTTTGTTTCTAGAAGTAGCTAGGGGGACATAGTGGATAGAACAATGGGCCAGGGAGCTGCTGAATTTAAAACTTGCCCTGATACTTGATGGTTGTGTGACCCTGGCTGAGTCATTTAACGACTGGAGGCCTCAGTTTACAAATCTATAAAATGGGGACAATAATACCACCTACTTCCCAGTGTAGAATCAAATGAGATGATATTTGTCAAGTATGTTGCAACCCTTGAAAAAGCTATGTAACTGTTAGCTACTATTACTATTACTATTGTTATCGTTATTAATATTATTATTAATTCCCCCAAAGGGAATTGAGGGCTAACAGAGAGTTCCAGCTGGAAGTGGGATTATGAGAGCCTTGAAGCCAACAAAAAACAGGGAGAGTTTTTGGATATAAACAAGGCAGGAAAAAGAAAAGAAGCAGGAGGACCTTTACTCACTATGCCCAAGTCTCCCAAAAAAATACCCCTAAATGCCTCCCAACATTTATCGGCACTTAGAGTTCTTCTAAGGTACCTCCCTACTCAAAAGAATAAATACATATATACATACATATATAAATGAATAATGCATAAATAAATAAATATTGAATGCATGAATGAATAAACAAATAAGCAACAAGCAAATAAACAATGGGATGAAAAAGTAAATAAGTAAATAAATTCGCAAACTGTGCACTCCTCTCCCACCCTCAACATTCTCTTTCTGTTGAAACCAGATTTAAATGAGCACTAAGGAAAACCTTGAAGGGAAAAAGAAATTCTGACAGAGCAGCCTAAAGAAATATATTGAAGTCACCATGGTCTTTTTCCCTTACTATTGGAGTAGCCATGCCATCTCTCTCTCTGCCCCCTACTCCCCCCAATATAGTGTAGCTTGGGGCAAACACCTAATTCTTCCACACGCAAGGGAGGGACGACGCTGCCAGCAGCCAGACTTGGAGGCTGAGTAAACCAACAGGTTCTCCCACTTTATTCTTAATGCAAATCCTCAGTTCCTGATGTCTTGGCAGAACCTTTTCAATACTACTTGCATGGCAATGACCTTAGCTCTGCACAGATGGCAGTCACCAAATTTGATTTGCTCTCCTACTTGATTTCTTAGACAGAGAGATTACAAAAAATTCAAAATAACAAAAAAAGATACAACAGGGTAGGATGGATCCGTTCACATTTTTAGACTATTTTCTGGGCTCCAGTTGAAAATCTTGGGCATCTAAAGCTGGCATGATCCCATGGGAGATTAGCATGTTAATGTCCCTGTAAAGACGAATCATTTTTACAGAAAGCTTTCTCTTATTCTACCTTGGTCTTCCTCCTGGCCGGGACCAGCTAGATCCTTTTAATGAAACTGGCTTACAAGGTACCAAATGCAAAGGAGGAAGAACCCTAATTTAAAGTTCAACTCTGGTTCCAAAGATATGAGCTGAGGTCTCATTGAAAGAAAAGCTCAGAACTCTGAGGAAGCAGGAAAAATAAGCAGAAAAGGGACTGTGTGGGAAAATGAGATAGCCAAGGGGAATATATGAGCAAGATCAGAAGTGGAACTAAGTCAAGGGAAACAGGGTCTTGGTCCAGGACTCTAAATTCAGAAGGCACCAAATTTGTAGTGTGTGCAAAGTCTTTGAAGTCCTAAGAGTAGAACAATAGACCTTAGCATCTATTTAGAATGGGCCCATGATTTTTTTAGCATAGAGAATTCTAGATGAAGAAATTTTCTCTAAGGACCCATCACCAGGCAATGATTAAGCACTTACTGTTTGCTAAACATTTTACTTAGTGTTGCAGACAAAGAAAGGCAAAATCTCATGTTCTAAGAGTTCATATTCCATTAGAGAAGACACAGAAATAACTGAACATGTAAGATATCTACAAAGTAAATGGAATATAAGCTCAAAGTTTACATATAGCACAATGGCTAGTATACAGTAGGTATGTAAGACATGCTTGTTTTCCTCCTCCGCCTCTTTCAAATAGAAAGCAGATTGACTCTGCTTGCTATTGATAACCCTTTTTAAGATATGGATCCCACTGACGGTCTGGGGAAGCCTTCTCAGAACCCCCTCTCAGAATTGTGTTCAGTGCATAAAATAAAACATGTAGCCTTACAAAGGAAACCAATTAGATATCAAATTATTATTGCACATTATTTGCTACTAGGGAAGGCTGAGACTGCCAGGTCAATTGAGTTTGGGAATCCTGAGCTGCTGGAGCAGGGCTAAGGATGAAAGGTTTCCATGTCACCCCAAGCTTTAAACCAATACGGTGGATCCCAAGGAGTCACCGTGCCAATGAAGGAGGAGCCAAAGGCACAATGGAGTCAGTCAAAACTTCCAGGCAGATCAACAGTGAAATTGAGGCCATGAAGATTTACTATACCTCCAACCAAGGAGGAGATTGAATTCTTAAATATATGGATATTTATGGGAATATATATATATGCATATATATATATATGGGGGGGGTGTTTGTACATATATATTTAAAGACTCAGTCTTCTTTTATATGTGTATCCAGATGTGGAACCATGCATTGCAGCAAATGGAGAAGTTTTGAATACTTTGGACAAGCTTAGCAGTGTGCCTTCCAGGGATGTCCATATTGATGATGAGGTTGACATTAGCATTGCCAGAGCTAGCTCAGTGTTTGGTAAAGTATGGGAGAGAAGAGATGGTAGCCTGATGACCAAACCGAAGGTCTACAGAGCCGTCGTGCTATGTGCTCATTGCTATATGCCTGTGAGACATGGACAGTCTACCAGCACCATCCTAGGAAACTGAGTCGCTTCCATTTAAAATTGTCTTAGGAAGATTTTGGAGATCACCTGACAGGAGGCGATACCAGATACTGAAGTTCTTTCTCAAACCAATTCCAACATTACTACAGAGAATGCAACTCTGATGACCTGGTCATGTTATTAGAATGCCAAATGGACACTTATAAAAAAAGACTATTTTATGGAGAACTCACACAGGAGAAGCACTTACAAGAACTAATACTGAGACACCCTGAAGGTCTTACTGAAGAACTCTAGTATCGTGTAGCATGGGAGACACTGGGACAGGACCGGCCAGCATGGCGTGCCCTCATCAGTGAGGCAAGGCAGGACTGAAGCAGCTCGAAGAAAACCTGACATCGAGAAGTTTAGAGTACCCACCCCAGGTGTTCACATAGACTATTTGTGCCCAATCTGTGGTTAAGCATTCTAAGCTCATATTGATCTGATCAGCCACAGTTGAACACACTATCATTTGTCTCAAACATAGTGATGTCATTTTGGTCTTCGATAACAAAGGACAAGAACCAACCAGGCATGTATATGTGTGTGAATATGTATTTAGTTACATCAACATACATATAAATATACATCACTATGTATGTATGTATCCATATACACAAATACAAACTATATATTTAATATATATATATATATACATGTAAATATACAGAGAGAGAGAGGTCAAAATTTATACTATTTTTAAAGTTCACATTCCCCAAGCTAATTAACTGGCTATACTAGGACATTAAGTGACTTATTCAGGATCTCAATAAAAAATCTGCTAAAAACTTGAACCCAAGTGACCCTGATTCTGAAACTGGGCTTCCACTATGTCATTCCAAGTGATCAATATCCCAAAATAAAATAGAAAATTATAAATGATGGACTGGGGTGAGCACCTCCCCTGTGCGCACGCGCGCGCTCTCTCTCTCTCTCACTCACTCACTCACACACACACTCACTCACATAAGTCAATCAATGAAAATTTATTATGCATCTATTAAGTACAAGCCTTGGGGATTCAAAGAAAACCAAAAAAAAAAAGCCCAGTGTCAATGGATTATGGACTGGAAAGGTAGGTGGAGGCTAGTGGTAAAGGTCTTTGAGGACAAAAAGAGGATTTTATATTTGATCCTGGAAGTGATAGGAAGTCATTGGAATTATTGAATGGAAAGGAGGGATGATGGGGTTAATTCTGTGCTCTAGAAAGGCATTCTTAACAGATGATTGGGGAAAGATTTGTTGCAGACAACAATAGCCAACAGGCTATTGCAATAGTCCATGCCATAAGGGGCTGGAGAAGGGTGGAGGCTGTGTGAGAGGACAGAAGGGGTCATGTGATAGAGATGTTATAAAGGTAAAAACAACAGACCTCGGCAATGGATTGGATATGGAAAGAGGGAAGGAGGGATCAAGAACAAACTGTGGCTTTCCAGTCTGAGTAACTGAGAGGATGGCAGTAAGAGGAACATTCTGCCCCAGTAAGTAGAGAAGCTTTGGAGCAAAGACAAAGAGTTCAGTTTTGGAGATGTTGAATTGAAGATGTTTATAGGCCACCCAGTGTGTGATGTCTAAATAGGCAACTGGAAATAAGGGTTTGGAGGTTAAGAGAGGGGTCAAGAGCTGAGGAAATCTTTAAGGAAAATAATATAAAGGGAGAAGAGATGAAAGCCCAGGGCAGAGTCCTGTGAGACATCCAGTTAGACATCCAGATCCAGCAAAAGAGACTGAGAAGAATGGGCCAGATAGACACAAACACTCACATAAACACACACACACACACACACACACACACACACACTCACACACACCCTTTCCATTCTCCCGGCAGCAGACTTGATATGATATCTTATTTGTCCACCAAGTCAACAAGTATTTACTAGATGCTTGTTATGGACCAGGTCCTGTGTTACTTGCAAGAATACAAATAGAAGCAAAGAGAAAGACAGTCCCTGCCCTCAAGGAGCTTGCATTCTAAATGGAAAGACAACAGAAGGGGAGGGAGGGAGGGAGGGAGAGAGGGGGGGGGGGAGAGAGAGAGAGAGAGAGAGAGAGAGAGAGAGAGAGAGAGAGAGAGAGAGCGCGCGCAGAGGTACATAAAAGGGAGGCATCGTGGAGCTGTCTGGAGGAGTGAAGTCTGATGGGAAATGAAGAGATGAATGGCCTGTGGAATGACTCCGGGGAATGACCTTCCAGATTGAAGGCATGGTGAAGAAGACTAGAGCAATGTGGTGTCTGTGCCTCCACAACTGTCTGCCTCAATATGGCATCCCCAAAATTCCTTGTTCTGGATCTGAGTAGGCTAGGTCTTCACTGAAGACTCCTATT
Organism: Macrotis lagotis; assembly: GCF_037893015.1. Classification (NCBI taxonomy): domain Eukaryota; kingdom Metazoa; phylum Chordata; class Mammalia; order Peramelemorphia; family Peramelidae; genus Macrotis; species Macrotis lagotis. The sequence goes on along the minus strand of NC_133665.1, from coordinate 160,262,608 downwards.
CACTCTGTACAATAATCCTCCCTTCATTTGGAATAAGAGAAGCCTTGGGGACAGGAGGGAAGGCAAATAGAGCTTCAGGCTTAGAGACTGTGGGATTTTGACACCAGTCATCTGATGAATTTGGTTTTGGAATGAAATGTCATCCTCAATGGTCTTGGCTTCTGAGTTCCAGACAAAGCAAAATCAGCTAAGAAGAGTGGAGCAGGCTCTGGCCACCTGTTCCATCTGAGGGACACACTCAGCCTCTCCCTGACAAATGGAGCTATTCCTTTGCCTTTCTCCTTCTTGGGCTTAATATGAGGATCAGTGGAAGAAACTGGAGAAGTTGATCCTGGAGAAGAGAGAATTTGGGGATGGGGGAGAGGTTGGAGACCACGATATGATAACTACATCCAGATTGTTGAAGAGTTATCACATGATGGAGTGATAAACCCTTTTTTTTCATTTGGCCCCAGAGGGTAGAAAAGGAGTAAAAGGTAGCAAATAAAAATGGTTAATTAGGCATGATATGAGAAAAAAAATTTAACCACTAAAGAATTTTCCCAACGTCCAATGCGCAGCTTTGGGATGTGAGATGCCAGGTGCGAAAGTTGAATAGAATATCACACTTGGAATCACAACTAGGAAGTGTCTGAGGTCAAATATGAACTCAGATCTTGCTGATTGCAGGTTCAGTGCTCCATCACTGTATTTCTGGGCCAAGACATCAAATCTGAGGTTTTCTCTTTACCCACCAATTAGTTGTATTATATTGACCTAGGTCCTTCATCTCTCTGGGTCTCCATTTCCTCATGCAAAATATGATGATTAAACCTGGTTTAACCTTGAGGACATAAAAGTTCCCAGATATGAGGCATCTAGACCTCTCAGACTGGATAGGTTTCTGAAGACCACACCCTTCCTTGATAGTGAAGAGGAAAGGAGGCTGAGAGGCTAAGCATCCTCACTGGGCCAGAGCAAAATAAGCATCCTTTAATCAAATATTCGATGACTCATGAGTAGCTCACTTTTCTCAATCTGATCCAAGATCAGTTAGAAATTCATGGTGAAGAGGCGGATAAGTGGTACAGTGGATAAAGCACTGGCCCTGGAGTCAGGAGTACCTGGGTTCAAATCCAGTCTCAGACACTTAATAATTACCTAGCTGTGTGGCCTTGGGCAAGCCACTTAACCCCATTTACCTTGTTAAAAAAAAAAAAAGAAATTCATGGTGACTGACTATGCTCTTATTGCTCTTATGTCCATGTTCTGCCATTTGAGGCATGATGCAGCCCCTTCTCCCAGAGGAGAGGTGGACTGAGGCAAAGCCAGGGACGTCCTTAAGGCCCCTTAAGTAAAATCAATCTCCAAAGAAGGATCTGAGTCCAACCAGCATCCCTCAAAACCTGCCCCAAGAGCCGGTGCCCAATTTCATATTTCTTCCAATTAAACTCTTAGATGTCCATGTAGTCTTCCAGCTCCATCTTCCAGGGGGATGGGAAGAAGTCACATTTCCATCTGTCTCCTTTACTCAGAGCTCTCCAGGCTGACAGTCATCAATTTCCTGCTCCGTGCTGAGGTGGGTCTCCATCTCCAGGTCCCAAGCAGGTTCCCACCACCAGGTGCCCAGGCAACCAGTAGATGAGGGGGTGGGAGAGTTTTAGTCTCTTATAGCCTCAAAGTGTTGAGAGGCAAAGGCTGGAAATAATGAGGGGGTCAGAGAGGGGATGGATGGCTTTTTCCCCCTGACAAAGAAAACATTTCTTTGTACATCTGGTTTGCATTTTCCCCCTTAGGTTTCTGCCAGAAACAATTCTGAAAACAGAATGCAGCCGGAGCTGGACGAACCCATACATTCTGGAGATTTCTTTCACTGTCCTGCTCTGCCCCATATTAACATTCCAGGGAGGGATGTCTCTTAATGTAAAATTGGAGTCTGTTTTTAGCTATGGCAGCAGCCATAGAGACAGCCCTTGTTTAATCCAGTCTGGATTCATCCCCCTTAAACCTTTGCTCGTGCTATTCTAGCTACTTGGAATGCCCTCTGAGCATCATCTTTGTCTATCAGAATACTAGAATTTAGCAGACCGGTGTTTTAATCTTGGCTTTGCCTTCTTAATAAGCATGTGAGCATAGGTCCTCCTTGGGTCTCTTTAGCTCTAAAATAATCTGGTTGAAACAGATGACCTTGATCAACCCTTCCATATCTAAAGAAATCATTCTATCTTTGATGGCCCAGGGGAAATGCAAATTCCTTGTAGAACGTTAAAATCAGTCACTGAGATAGATTTGGAGCTGAACTGGTCTTAGGATCACCTAAGTCCTGCCTCATTTAACAGGTGAGGAAACTGAGTCCCAAAAAGACAAATGTCTTTCCAGGTCGAGACAAGTGACAGTATTTGGACACTGTACAATGACTCAAATTGGGGGGATGGGAGAAGGAAACTTTGTCTTCTTTTAGGGAAAATTAATCCCTGAGGCTTAGGAAAGAAGACTTTCTCTTGTTGTAGGTAGAGGAAAGAACTCTCAGGAAACCTCTGTTCTTGAGGTTGTTCCTGTGGCAAGTTCAGAACTGGAATGGGAAGGAAAACAAGATGACCCCATGGCTCCTCCAGGAGCCTACAGTCTAATAGAGGAGACACATTTGGGATAAATGCAGAGTAGACCTTGAAAGTAATGTCAAACTGGATAACCCTAGGTGAATTTGGTGAGGTGAGAGAACAGGAAAGGGAAAGAGTGCAGGGATCACTGTGGATGGTTCTCAAGAGGCGACATTGCCATCTCCCAGGCCTGTCATCTCCCCTAAGTCCTCCGGGGCAGCAGCTTGAAGTCTAATGGCTGAGCTACCCCCATCCTCCCAGGAGAAGCCAGGCCTCTGATCTTCCATATTCTCCCATCATCCCCTTCAAAAAAAGATAAGTAAATCTGATCTATCACCATATCTGTCGGTTAGGTCCTCAATCCTGGCAAATATTGTAAAATCATCAAATGAAAAGGCTTTTATTAAGCACCTACTATTTGCCAGATGTTATTATAAAAATAAAGCTGTCCACACCTTCCAAGGACCCACATTTTCTCAAGTAATGGCTCCTATTCTTTTTGACATCTCCTCCAGAGGCAGTGTCAGGGAAGGGGTCAAATTTTCACTCTGCTTTAAGATCTTGGGAAAGTTATTTCATAACTTTAAGTCTCAGTTTCCTTCATCTGCAAAAGAGTTGAACTAGATGAATTTCAGTCCCATTTTGATCTAAATTCTACAATGCTATATTTCACCTGCCCCCCCTCACCTCTGCAGTTTCCCATCATTTGGATCTCCCCTTCCACTTCCAAGTCTGTAAAAATACATGTACTGATCCTTGATCTGCTTACCCCACAGAGCTCTTGGGAAAAGGGCACTTCATAGAAATGAGTACCTTTTTTGTTTCAGTTTAGTTTTTAACCAAATAGCTCACAGACTAGAGTCAATATACTAATGAACATGTAAAGTATTTGTTTTCTTTTTCCCCCAAGTAACATCATAGTATCTCAGAAGGAACCTCCTAGAATTAGTTGCTTTAAGGAAAGGGGAAACAAAGATGGAAAAATTTCAACCCAGGATAAAAAGGGTCCAGCTCCAAATCTATGTCTCTGAGACTGATTTTAACATTCTACAAGGAATTTGCATTTGACCTGGGCCATCAAAGATAAAATGATTCCTTTAGATATGGAAGGAATGATCAAGGTCATCTGTTTCAACCAGATTATTTTCTAGGTGGAGGTTTTTTTAAGTGTCTCCCAAACAAAGGATATAGGCAGCCCCCCACTCCATCTGTACCTATGGCTAATTCTTCCCCTATGTTCAGAGATTACATTCACTCATAGAAAGTTGTTTCTCTTGTAACCTTCTTCCCTGCCACAAATACATTGACTCTTAGAGATATTATTTCCAAATACATCTTTCACAGAGTTATAAAATCTCAGAGCTGAAAGGGACCTCAGAGATCATCCAGCTCAACCCAAATCCAACCAAGGTTCCCTTCCAATGCTCTGCTGATGCAATATTTTGTATATAGTAGGTGATCAATAAATGTTTCTGGCAGCTAGGTGGGATAGTGGCTAGAGTATTATATATGAGGTCAGAAAAACCTGAATTCAAATACTGCTCCAGACGTTTACAAAGGGATGCTACTTTGCAAGGCACTTTGCAAAGTTTTAAATACTGCACAATATTAGTTATTATGATTAGTATTCTATCCCCAAAAGAGGTCCTCCAAGATTTTTTGGCACAAATATTTTTATTGATCAAGAATTCACTACTTGTTTAGGCAGTTCATTCTATTTTGGGGGTAGTTTTAATTGTTAGGACATTTGTCCTTCCCTCAAACTTAAATTAACCTCTCCTCAATTTTTGAGTGATCGTTTCCCTCTCTGGGCTAGATAGAAAAAGATCTAATTAATACCTCAGCAATATGGCAGCCTTTCAAACATGAGAAGGCAACTGTTATATCCCCCCAAGTCTTCTACAAACTAAACATCTCCAGACTTTCCTTTTTTTCACCCTTTAAAAAAAACCACTATAAACCAGTGTTTCTCAATCTTGTTTAATCACATGCCTGGAACTTGCTAAGAGGTTGCTAAGAGGGGGTAAGCACTCCCTCCTTCCAGTAAGTAATCTTTGAGTCCAAACAACTCTCCATCCATACCTTCCACTCAACTCTCCAAACACACCAATTATCCTCTTTCTACCACTTCTATCATCACAGTCCACTGACCATCAAAATTTGGCAAAGGAAAAAAAGGAAGCCCAGGAAGGATCTCATGACCCACCAAAGACCACTTCACAGCACCCACAGCAAAGCATCACCACACACCAACCACACTGGTCAGGAAACCAAGCCTTGACCAACCAACTTCTCCAGCTGGTACTCCAGTCCAAAGGAAACATCAACTCTGGGGACTGAAAGGACTTGCCATACTCCATCTCAGAACTCATAGTAATAGAGAAGGATAACAATTATAATCCTCTCAATTTAGAGACAAAGAAAGTGAGGGCAGATTTACTCCCAGTGGTAGAACAATCAATGAACAAAAAGATAGCTGTGGTTTTGCTCCCAATAGGAATCCCCAAAACATCTTCCCTATTAATGTAGAGGGTATACCATCCTCCCAGTCACCCTCCAAATTTAATATCAACTATGCTGCTCCCCCCAGCTTCCTTGACTTCTCATAGACAATCAGATACTGATTCCTGTGATGTCAACAGCTCTCATATATGGGTAGGCATTTAATAAATACTCATTCCCTTCCCTTCCTCCTTCAATAAACTTCACTGGCTCCCTATCACTTCCAAGATCAAATATAAAATCTTGCCTTTAAAGTCCTACATAACCTGGCCTCTTACTACCTTTCTAGTCTTCTTTCTACAACCAGAACCACACTCATGGACTTTGTGTCCAGTGTCCTGGTATCCTTTCTGTTCCTTGTACAGGACCCTCTACCCCCTGCCCCAACTCTGAGGATGATCACTGGTTGTCCCCCAGAGTAGGAGAAACCTCTCCCTTCTCATCTGTACCTTCTTGCTTCCCTAACTTCCTTCAAGTTTCAGGTAAAGTCCTCTCTACAAGAAGCCTTTTCTGATCCCCCTTAATACTAGTGACTTCCTCCTGTGGATTAGTTTTAGTTTATTCTTCATGCAACTTGTTTGTCCATAATTGTCTGCATGTCCCCCCTTAGAATGGAGGCCCACGAGGGCAGGAATTGCCTTTTACCTTTCTTTGAATTTACAGTGCTTAGTACAGAGAAAATAAATACTAATTGACTTATTTTCAGTTTGGGGTTTATCATTAGTCTCTACCATGTAGTTCTGACCTACCCTTCCACTTTATAAATCTCTCTCATACACGGTGCATTCCAGATAGCTGTCTCCAACCCATTACCATCACACATTCCATCTCTTGCCTCCAAGACTTCAAAGATGCCATCCTTCAGGTCTGAAACCTTTCACTATTCTTCACCTACTTCAAAACAATAATAGCCTCAATTGGATTACAGTTCCCAACGCAACAGGTGAAAAGAGCAGGGTGGAGGGAGGAATAAACAAAGATGGCAGCAAGAATGATGGTAGAAAATGGGCCCAAAGCACGATCCAGTTAGTAGAGTAGACCAGTCTATTTCACACACTTATCAATCATAAAAAATGGTTCCCAAGACTAGAGTTCCAAAGGGCTAGACAAATGCCAGCTATTGCTAGTATTATTATTATAAATAAGTCAGGAAGTCATTATTATGTCTAACTTTGATCCTTTCCATTATAATTTTTGCAATTTTTTCTTGCTGTGATGTACATTAGTCACCAAGCTCTTAACATTGATCATTAGAATAAGTCTCATTTCATTGACTTGTCCAAGGTCAGATAAGAAGTAAGTGACAGATCTGTGATCTGAATCAGGTTTTCTGATTCCAAATGGAATAATAGGAAAGCTGGAATTGAATTTTTCCTAGTGTTTTCAGGTCCTCAAACAAATACTGCTGGCTTTTAGGTTAATAAGTTTCTATCAGGGTAAAGTCAATCATTATTAGCTATCGGCAGAGCAAATGTAAAAATATAAGTAAGCCCAACTGTACCATTTTCAACAAACAAAATCCCTTCTACCTTATAGTTTAAAAAAAAGGCAAGATTATTCAATGACCCACCAAACAAGTCAGTTCTTTTATTCCATTAGTAGCCTTCTAATCAACCCAAGAGAAAAACAGTACATAAACAACGCTTTGTGTGCCAAAGATAAACAATAGGGAAGGAAGAGGGGAAAGGAAGAAGGAAAGGGAAATCACACGGGAAAAACACAGAATAATTCTGTCAGTTGTGGGGCTCCAATTTTATGAGTAGGATCTCAGGAGCAGAGTCCCAGAAGAAAGCTATAAAACACAGAGCCAGTTTGAGTTTCACGGGCCTGAGGACACAGACTGAGCACTGGGAGTTCTCGTAAATGGGACTTGGAGAACAAATCACTTTTCTTTGGCAACTGGAAATCTCCCAGCCATGCTAATGTGAACTCCAAGGAAGCTAACAGAATCATCTGAGCATCTAGGATTGCTTGGAAATAGGGGGTGGGGTGGCAACAGGCTCCTTTCTCCTACAGGTGCTAGGTTGGACCCCCTCAAACTGCACCCTGACCAGGGGGGTTCAGCAGAAAGAGCATTGACTTTGGAGTCATTCAATCCCAGTTCAACACCAAACTTGTACCAGGTTTAGACTCCTTTTGGTAGTAATCACTAAGATCCATAGGATTGGAGATCTGTGGCTTTCTTAACATATTTTACCTCATTTGATCCTCATAACCACCCTGTGAACTGGATGCTGTTATTATTCTTATTCCCATTTTATGGAGGAGGAAATTAAGGCTGAGAGAGATCAAGAGAGTTACTTGCTCCATCACATGGTTGGGAAGCTATCTAAGGATATCAGCCCAGGTCTTCTTGACTCCAGTCCTACTCAGTCTTAATTTCCTGATGTGCAAAATGAAGGGTAGAAAGTCAATGATTTCTAAATTTCCCTCCTATTCTAAATCCTATGAAGCTTGTCGTTATTTTATCATTCAGGCCTGTCTGGACTCTATCTGACCTGATGGACTTTGTCCATGGGGTTTTCTTGGCAAAGATACGGCATTTGCCATCTCCTTCTCTGGGTCCTTTTACAGATGAGGAGACTGAAGCAAACAGGGTGAAATAACTTACCCAAGGTCACACAGCTAGTAAGTATCTGAAACCAAATATGAACTCAGGTCTTCCTGACTCCAGGTCCACTACTCTATTCACAGGAATATCTACCTGCCCCAATCCCTGGTCCCTGTTGGAATTCACCCTAAGTCTCCCTCACCTGCTTTATCTGGAGAAAAAAAGTTAGGCTTAGGCCAGGCAGATCTTGCTGGAAACTAGTTCTCTTCAGCAAGCACTCATGGAAAAACCTTCCTCACGCCTTTCCAGTTCCTAGTAATGTGCTGAATGACAGGTATCATTCTAGCTTGTCAGATACCCTCAGTACAAATAAAAAAAAAACCAAATTCTGTATTTACCTGAGAACATACACCACACACACACACATACCCCATCCCAACTCCAAGACTCCTGGAAACTGTTGATGCTGCTCCTCTCCCACCACTAACTCCCATCTTTCCACCCCTTTAAATTATTCCTGATTCCTTGATTTCATCAAGAAGTAAAGAATGGCATTCCCTTCCCAATCTATGGAAAAGTTGTCAAAGCCCTTGAAGAAATTGTCTGCCTTGCCTCTTTTAAAGAAGTTATTGAGAGGAAATGTTCCTTTGCCCCCCTTGGGGTCTGATGAAGAGGCCCAGAATGAAGTTGACTTCATTCCAGGGGTCTCACGTCCAACACTTAGGAGTTGTGTGAGCCTGGGGGAGACACTGAACCTCTCTCTGGGTCTCAGTTTCTTCACCTGTAAAATGAAGGGGTTAAGCTAGATGGTCTTTGAAGACAGTTCCAGTCCTAAACTCAGTGAGGAGGTCATTGAGGAAGTATTCCTAAGTACAAAATCTGCTATTACTGGAAACCACCCTGAATACCAATCAATCAACAAACTTTGAAAACTATTTACTGAATGATTGGTTGAGGTCTGATACTATTCTAAACCACATAGGGGAGATTCAAAAGATATGGAGAATCAGGTCTGTATCCTTAAATATTCAGTTCAATATGGACCATGTGCTGGGCTGGCAGCGAGCAATGGAAGGGCAGAAATGAAAAAGCCCCTTTCCCCTCAAGAAGCTTGGAGTGTGCTGATGAGAACAAAGAGTACATAGCAGCCTCTTTTGTCTGGAACGACAAGGAGAAAATAATTCCCGGCACTGAACTGCAGTTGGCTTTTGATGATTAAAGCCAAGGAAACAGGACAGAGTGTAGAGGAAAGTCAAGCCAGCTGGGGCCCATCAAGATGCCAAAACTCGGGATTGAGGCCAGGCCCACTCTACAGCAGTCAGAGCCTGGATGGCCCTTAGCTCAGCATAGAAGCCTCTTTGGACTATCCCTCCAGAGTCCCTCAAATGGAACTGGGCTGAGGAGAAACCAGTCTGATTCATGCTATCCATGTCTCACATGCTCTGGAGGGAGTAGAGATCTATTAAATTCATAGGATTAAAAGAGAGGCTCTATTTTAGGGACTCTGGGCTTTTCAGAAGCAGGCAAACCATAGCTCACACCAAATTCTGACTTCGGAGCCATGGAAAAGGCCCAGAAGGCCCAGAAATAATATGCAAAGTCTCCTTTGGGTTGATGGGAAAAGAAATGGATGTCCTGATCCATGTTTCCCAGAACTTCCCAATGGCCATTCATCCCTGCTACAAGCTTCACTTCCCAATCCACCTATTTTACCTCATCTTTCAGGGATTAAGAAGCTGGTTTTAGATGGCAATTGCTCATCCTTTCCTTCTCAAGGAGGACCAAGGACATCACATCACATCGTAGAGTCCTAGATGACAAGGTTGTATATCGAGGGGATGAGCACCTTCCACCCAAAACTGAGGACACTCTGCTGCTTAGCTGAACCCCAGCTCCTAATATTTCAAGTCATCAGAGCTACAAATGCCAGCTCTTTCTGGTTGTAGAGTTGAGACAGCAATGGCCCAAAGGTGAGCTAGACTCACTTAGTTCTCAGGCTTCATCTGAACCCAACCTTGATGAGACCAAAACTGTGCAGGAAGTGACCTAAAAACTGAGTCCCAAGTTGTTTAGAAGAGATGATGCCCTTGAGGGGAAATGTTTGAATATGTGTTTTTACTCTAACTTTGAAGCAAATATCCCTTCACAAAAGTTACCCATTGTGAAAGAGTTCAATGGAACTAGGGGGCCTCTCACAAGCCCCTATCAATGAAGGAAGGGAATACATTCAACAGTGGAGATATGGGCCAGGGACAGTAGGAATCAAGGGGCTATGTAACCCTAGTTCCCCATTGAAATGGGAGCTTCTTGAGGGTAGGGACTTTTCCTCAAATCCCCAATATTTAGAACATTTCCTGGCCCATGGTAGTTCTCCACTGATGCAAACTCTTCCAACATGGATCATTTCTTGCTTTTCAGTCTTCTTCATCACTGTCCTTCCCAACTTACTTGCTTTTCCTCCATCAGGAGACTCCACCTGCCCTCCTATCTTCATATGCCTCCACAGGTCTAGAATGTTCTCCCTCTCTTCCTCAACATCCTCAAAATCCCTAGCCCTTTTCTCCAAGAAGTCTTTTTCCTTTCTTTCTCCAAGATGTTCATGTCTTTCCCTCAAAGATTGCCTTCCATCCCTTCTGGATGTGCCCACTTCTATTGTCCCCCTTCAGAATGTAAAGGCCTTGAAGGTAGGAACCATTTTTTGCCTTTTTTTTGAAACTCTACCATTTAACAAAGTGCTTAATATAGGTAAGATTTAATAAATATTTGTCGATTGTTTCTTATGGTTGGTTTGAACCTAGATCTAACTGACTCTGTGTCTTCCCATTACCTGCTACTGCCCTACTATGTGTCAGAGGCTCTGCTCTGCTCTCTTCTTGTCAACCTTAATTAAAAGCTTCCAGAATAAACTATAGTATAGGACTTGAGAGAAAGAACCTACCCTAAGCCCAGCTGAGCAACCTTAGGGATGGAGCGAAACCCCCAAACTCATTAAAATCATAGACAGGGAAAAACATTAGAGATCATCTCCCTCCAGCTTCAATTTGCAAACTAGCTGAGCACAGCCCTGGTATGGAGGAAAAAGAACTTGATGGAGTCAGTCTGGAGTCTTCTTGTGGTGCTATTAGAATCAGAAGCTTCCTGAGGGTAAGGATTCTACTTCAGTTCCCTCTTATGTCCCTCAAGGAAGAACACAAATCCTAGTCTCATCTCTGGTCTTCATACTAACTGTATGACCTTGGGTAAATCATTTTGCCTCCATGGGTCTCAGTTTCCTCATTTGTAAAATGAGAAGCTGGCTAAATGATCAATGAGGCCCTTCTAGCAGTAATACTTATTTCTCAACTCTAATCCCCTAATGCTCAATCCCCAATTCCTAATTTAGTAGTTTACTAGCTACTGTAATCTTAAATAAGTCAATTTATTTTTCTGGACCTCAGTCGCTTCAGTCTGTAAAATGAAGAACCCCAAATCGTGCAACTTCTATTTATGTCTTAAGAGGAAGAAGGATTCCAAACTTTCCCCTCTTGCTCATTCTGACTTTCCCCTCCCTCTTCTCCCAGTTGATGCAGTCAACTGAGCCTGGAATTTTCCAAACAACAAGTGCCTCCAATCAGCCCAAGGGAGGTCCCTGGGGAGGGAAAAATGAAAAAACTACCTATGTGCTTATCCCCCCATCTGTCATGTCCCCAAAATGACAAACCAATCCCCTATAAGAACCCTGATTGCTAGGTCACTGATTGGGCTGGATCTTGCAGCCCTCATCTCCTGGCAGGTGTCTGCCTTTACTGAGAGAGTTTCTGGGGGCACCTGCCTGCTTCTAAGCATCCCCTTTTGCTCCCCTGGGATATCCCTCCCCCAGCTAACATTTAGAAGCCTCCCTCCTTTCTTCCCTCCCCCCCCCCAACAAAGCTCAGTTTCACTTTGCTGCTGAAAACATCTGGCCAGCTTGGCACCTATACTAAGGTAAAAATAGCATGCCATCTTGCAAGTAGGCACCATGCCATCTCAGCAGACGGCTATGAGAAAAGGCAGCCAAGAGCCTGTGTATCAGCATTGAATGTATTTGCAGAGGGCAGGATTCACAGCTGGGGATGTCAAGACGGCTGAGCTGATGCCAGGTCCCTAAGAGAGGAAGGAGGGAATGGAGGGCAAAGACCCCCTGTTTTCTCTGCTCTGCCCCCTGCTCCAGAATATCATTTATTGTGATGAGTTGGAGGAAAATAAAAGAGGGGAAGAGAAAAAAAAATAAAACCAAACCCTGAAAAACACAATTTGGGGACAGGGAGATGACTTCCTCTTGAGAAGAATCAGAATCAAGTGGCTTTTAAATAAAAACTAATAAATATATCTAGAGTCATTGAAGAAATCAGCTCTGAGTCCCTAAGAAAACTTATCTTCCTATTCAGTCATGCACAGGTCTCACCGAGACTTTGAGGCCAACCCAAAGTTCAAGAAACTTCACTGCCACCTTCTTTACTGGAGCCTTTGCTTGGTCCAGACTTCCCCAAACCACCTTGTGACTCCTTTATGGCTAGATTGTAAGCTCCATGAGGAAAGGGACAGTTTTGCTTTTGCCTTTGTTTCTCCATCACCTATTGTAATGCTAACTGATTGGTTGTGTTAGCTTTGGGAGAGACCATCTAATCTAACCCACCTATAGAGTCATCCCTTTATTCTCATCTGCAAAGGTTTGGGATCTGGGCCTTATTTTGCCCCAGGACCAGACCTAAGCAGACCCTTAAATTCACAGGTACATTGAAGACCAGTAAACTATCTAAATACAAGCTCAACAAAGATCTCCTTCACCCCTTCTCAAGTCAGATCAAGACATTAGAAAAACGAACAGGTACTATGTGTGGGGAGTTGAAGGAGGTCAGGGGTGGGTATTTTGCCAGCTTTTCCATCATCCAGCATGGAAGGGGCAGGGCTTATAATATACACAATAGTCCGGCATCCCTACCTCGCCTCTTATTCAAGAGGCTGCTGCTCCCTTCCTCATAAGCCCCATCTTCCATACTATTTATCCCAGAGAGAATAGGACCTTTTTAGTCAGTTTGCAGAGCACTATACTAGTTGCCACAGAAAGATAGAAATAAAATAATATGCTGTTGTTCTTATCTAATGAGATCATATAAAATTCATGATAACTCATATTTGTACATTGCTTTGATATGTGCAGTTTTTCCTCACAATCGTGTAAAGATTACACTAAGAAAGTGTTTTGTACCTTAACCACCAGAGGTGGTTGTTCACTACTTGCTTGATCCTGTTCAATTAATAAATTGGGAGAAGGGATCATTTGCTAAATGCTTACTATCTGTTAAACATAGCAATAAGTTTTAGGTAAGCCAAAACCGATACCTTGCACTGATGCCCCCAATTCAGGTTAAGTCTGACCCCACTCAATCCCCCTTCCCTCTTCTTCATCTCATTCTCTCTTTCAAGGATTTAGGACACAACAGTCTTGAAAAATCTTTACGGTCAAAAACAGAGGACTATGTCTCAGTCATTCTTCTAACCTTATAAGGCAAAATGAGGAGGGGGGGAGACATAGAATTCTGAAATTCTCCATAAATGTAAGGTATCCCAATGTAGTGAGGAAGGGAGATGGATTCAAATTCTGCTTCTGATACCTGTATGACCTTTAAGCAAGCTATTTACTATCCCTGAGACTCAGTTTTCTCATCTGAAAAATAGAAAGAAAACAAGGGTTTTGTGAGGTAGTATTCTATAGGGGTGAGAGGACTGACTCTGACCTGAAAGCTAGCTTCAGATTAGCCTCTAACACTTATTACCTTCTTTGACCCAGTCCTTGAGCCTCTGTTTCCTCATCTGTAAAATAAGACAGTGAGACTAGATGGCTTTTGGGTAATGGTCCCTTTCATCTCTAGAGCCATGATCCTTTGAGCTGCAAGATAATAACAGGCTTTATACTTGGCAAGGAAGATGGTTCATGAAAAGGCATGGAAATATTCCATGCATGAGTGTTGAGTTCGGGGGACAGGCAATAAACCAGTCTGGCTAGAACCGAAGCTAGAAGAGTAAGTAATAGTCAGATTGTCAATGACCTTGCCAGATTGGAGAGTTTGTACTTTATCCTGGGAAAATAGAATACTGAGGGAACAGCTTGTATTCCAGTTTAACTATCAGAGAATACTCAACGGTGATTAATGGGAGATGAGATTAGAAAGATAGGGAGGAGCCAGATTGAGGAAGGCTTCATGTGCCAACCCAGTGCCTTTGTATCTAAACCTGGAAGGTAGCAAGATGGCACAGTGGATAGAGTACCAGCCCTAAAGTCTGGAGGACTTGAGTTCAAATTTGACCTCACACACTTGCAAGCTTGAGCAAGTCACTTGGCCCTAACTGGCTTGCATCCAGAGCCATCTCCAATCCTCCTAATCCATATCTGGCCACTAGACTCAGATGGCTCTGAAGCAGAAAGTGAGGCTCGTGACTTAGCAAAGTATCCATTCCTTCAAATTCAATTCATGGGCTAATCATGGCATCCCCTCCCTGACATCATGATTTTATTCTAGAATGACGGACAGTCATTGACGTCATAATCATCATCATCATACCTTTATATTACTTTTTATTATATTCGCAGAAATCTAGAGGGTCTGCTTTAAAAATGAAGGACAAACATCATCAAACCTAAAGGCAGTAGGGAGCCAGGGAAGGATTTGAACAAGATAACAACACAAGCTGACATGCAGTAATATGTCAGAATTGTTTAAAAAAAAAGATTTTCTTTCTGAGATGGATTAGAGAGAGCAAACTCAAAGCAGGGAGAGGCCAATTAGGACACTATTACAATAGTTCCAGGACGCAGGGAGAGTTTAAACTAGAAAGGTGGCTATATGAGAGGAGAAAAGAGATGGATATGAGAGCTGCTGAGGGAGAATTAACAAGATTCAGCAACTGAGGGAATATAAATAGTGAATTTGACAAAGCAGTCCAGGATAGTTTTGGGGGGTTACCATCTTGGGTGACTTGAAGCCTAATAATTTCACCATCATCCAGCAGGAGTATCACTAACATATAGATACAGCATCACTGAGAACCTGTCTATAAACATTTTCCATTATAGAAATGCTTATTTTATTTCTTAACTGCCTGCCATGTGAAAGGCATCATGCTAAGTATTTTACAAATATTTCATTTGATCTTCACAACATGCCCTAGAGATAGGTGTTATCATCTCCACTGTACAGTTGAAGAAAGTAAGGCAAACAGAAGTTAAGTGACTTCCCTTGGGTCAAATTTGAAGTTAGATTTGATGAGAGTCTTCCTGACTCTGGTCCCAGCACTCTATCCACTGTGCCCCAAAGAAAGAAACAAGTGAGAAGGAAGATAATGAATACTCTTTTTATTCATGATGACATTCAAATATTCACTCTCCTGCCATCATGAATTAACTTTTCCACCTTTGAGGTTTCCTCCACTCATCTGTATCATAAGGTAGCTAGAAGGCACAATGGACAAAAAGTAGGACCTGAAGACAAGAAGACCTGCCTCTGACACCTACTATAGGAGCCCAAAGAAATCACCTACTCTTTCTCAACCTCAGTTTCTTCATCTATAAAATGGAGCTAATCCTAGCTTCTACTCCACAAAGTTATTCTGTGGATCAAGTGAGACTATATAAAGCACTGTGCAAACCTCAAAGTGTAAAGTGACCCAACCACCTGTTGCCTTTGTGACCTTGTGGCAGTCACTTTCCAACTCTCTGGGAAGTTTACTCATCTGTAAAATAAACGAAGTAAATGACTTCTTAAATTCATTCCAGTTTTTCATCTATTTTTCTCTGATGGAGAGAGTTTCTGTTTCAGGGTATAGAGACTTAGGAAAGATGATTTTTTATAGTCAGATTGAATTTAGGATTCATATTGGAGAATAGGAGAAATAAAGGGCAGGGATTATTGTCTTTCCTCTTTGGTCACCTCAACTCCTGGTGCAGCGTAGAGGAGAGAGTTCATTGAATCTGGCAATAGTAAAATATGGGTTTGAGCTCCACTTCTGATACTTGTAGGCTCCGGTTCTCCCCTCCAGATCCAAGCTGCCAATTCCTTTCCTCAACAATGGTTCTAGAGTCTTCTGAAGAGTCAAGACGTCTCTCTTTTTTCCTATCACTCTCAACCTACATACCTACTAGCAGTATTCCCACTCCCACCATTGTTAGGAAGCCAATGACTAGCACTCCAGTTCCAATTAGCTTTTACAGAGAGATAACTGCTTCAAAGATAAAGCAAAAACAGAAATAGAAACAATCCTCTCCCCCAAATGCACTTCCTTATAACTTAGTTCAATTCTTTCATAGCATCAGTCCTACTAAGTAAATACTTGTTCTAAGGCAGCATCTCTGTCGGATTAAATCCTTATCACCATCATGGCTGGTTTGGGATCCCATACCTATCTTTGCTCCTTGAACTGTGTACAAAACCCAATCCAGGCTTCAACTCCCTATTAGATTTCTGTGGCTCCCTCACCCCACCTATCAAAATTCCCAAAGCCAGAGTCCCCTCTCCCCTTAACTAAAACAAAAATAAAAGTAATAATAATAATAATAATAATAAATATCAAACAAAGGCCTATTTCTTGGTACCCCATGGCCTCAGAAAGTGAAGGGCGCTGGTCTCTCATCTAACACTGTGAGCAAAAGATTACCCAAGATGCCCTAAATCGAATAAAACAAAGAGAAAGTAGATGAACCAACACACCCTTTTGAATGTTTCCCCTGGCCATCAAAGAGCCTGTTCTTCAACACACAGTTGACTGACCAGAGCCAATTACAAAGTGCCCAAGAATGTTTTACATTCTTTGCAAAGAACTTCCCTAGCAGGAAATTGCAATTCTTCCTCTTGAAAGCAAGATGCTATCCCAAGGGCTCCCAACAGGCACAGACCTCCACCAAAATAGCTTTAACCATTTTTTTCTCTGAACCTCAGTTTCCTCCCTTGTTAAAATGAAACTGAAATACCTTCAGTAGCTTATTCAATCACTTTCTCTCAGGGATGCTTCAGGGTTCCACAGAGATAATAACATATATTGAAAGTATTTGGCAAAACTCAAAGTTTTTGTTATTATTTTTATTTCAGAAATTTCTCTATAAATATTTCATTGACTTCCAGAATATTATAACTGAAGTCATCCAATACAACTCCCTCATCTTATAACTTGGGAATGTATGTCCCTACAGAAGTGAAATGAGTAACCCAAGGCTAAGGAATGAATGCAAGGAAAGTTTAGAACAAATACTGATTTGAAACACTCTCATTCTCATCGAGATCAAGTTTCCAAATCTACTTCCAGAAGCTCTGCGCCCATGTCCATTTCCAAGCCATATTGTGAAATAAGCCTTTTCCAAGCCTTTCCTTCAAGGCCCAATTCTGCAGAACCCAATCCCTAATGTTGGAGGGAAGCATTTGAGAAGTCACTTAACACCCTAGTATAAATTAATTTAATGTGTTATCCCTACCAGAAGTTTTTGCATTTTAAATAAGGAGCCAGGTGGAAGAACCCAAAGAAATGAATCCCTAAGGGTAGTATTTTTTCCCAATTATCCATTTTGCTTTGACACAAAAGTCATTTTTTGACAGATACTTCCCTCAAAATACTCCTAAAGAATTAAACAACATAATAAAGTAATTTTGATTGATCATTTCACTTTCCTTTTCTGGTCTGTCATTTATGAACAGAGAGAGAGATATTTACCTCAACTTTAATCCTTTTGAAACCAACTTTATTTTTTGTATCTGACCTGAGTTTTGTAGACTTGTATTGGCTTCAATTATAGCACTGCGACTGTTTTCTAGTTCGTTCTTTTCATTTTCCTTTCTTTAGTCTGTGTCCCTTCATTCAAGAGATATGTTTTATGAATTTTAAATATTTTTTCTTCATAGTATAATATTATTCATTATAGTCATATACCATCTGCCATCCCTCAACTCCTAAGCACTTAATTTGTTTTCAGATTTTTGCTTTTATAAATAACTTTGTTATGGATATGTGTTTGTGTATGTTTGTATATATGTATTTGTGTGTAGATGATGATGATTATGTTTGTCCTTCATTCTCTGAAGACCATGATGTCATGGAGGTGATGCCTTGACAAGCATATGAATTGGATTTGAGTGAGGGGACGCTGTGCTAAGTCCCCAGCCTCACTTTCTCCTCCAGAGTCATCTGAGTCCAGTGACCAGATATGAATCAGGACAACTGGACACGGCCCTTGATGTGAGGCCATCAGGGTTAAGTAATTTGCCCCAAATCACAAAGCTAGCATGGGTCTGAGACTGAATTTGAACCCAGGTCCTCCTGAGTACATAGCTATCCATTGCACCACCTAGGTGCCTCTATGCACATGTGTGTATAAGTATGTGTATGTGTGTAATTATCCTTTGTTCTTGAAGAGAACCAAAATTGCATCACTAAGTTATAGTCAAATTATAATGAGTTCCATTGTAGCTGATCAAACTAACATGAACTCAAAATACTCTACACCATAGGTCAGGCCCAAAAGAATATTTGGGGTGGATTCTTTAAATTTGCCCATCCCGTGTTCCTTTTGAGCTGCTTCAATTCTGCCTTGCTTATAAAACTCAATACCCTCTCTAATGAGGACACACATAATCATTTCCAGAAAGACCTCCAAAATTTCCTTATATCTCTTTATTCTGACCCCTATGAGCACTTTCCCTGTATGAGTTCTCCCTATAAAATAGTCTTTTTGGCAAATTTAGTTCCAAACAACTTGGCCAGCCTATCAGAATTGTGCTCTCTGTGGTAGAGTTTGAATGCTCAGCAGTTTAACTCGAGAAAAGACCTCAGGGTCTGGTATCTTCTCCTGCCAGGTGATCTTTAGAATCTAAGACAATTCAAATGGAAGAGCACCATTTTCCTGGCATGACACTGGTAGACTGTCCAGATTTCAGTCATACACAATGACATCAGCACAATGACTCTGCAGTCCTTCAATTTGGTGAGCAATCTAATACCTCTTCTCTCCCTTATTTTCTTTTGGAGTCTCCCAACTACTGAGCTGGCTCTGGCAATGCATGAGTCAATCCCATTATCAATGAAAAGTATATTGCCAAGATAAGTGAACTTATCCACTGTGTTCAAAACTTCTCCATTTGTTGTAATTAATGGTTCCATACAGGGATGGTGTGGAGCGGCTGATGGAACACCTCTGCTTTCTTGATGATAATTTTTAGGCCAAAATTAGGACATGCAGCAGAGAACTGATTCATATTTTGTTCCATCTCAGTTTGAACGCTGCATCGGGTGAACAATTATGCGTTATCAGAAGATCTTGCACCACACTCCCTCTACTTTGGTCTTGGCTTGTAGCCTTTTCAAGTTGAAGATTTACCATCAGTATAATAGTAGACATTGACACCATATTTTTTCTCATTGAAGGTATTTGCAACATGATTGAAAACATCATTCTAAAAATCATGGGAGCAAGGACACTGCCTTGTTTCACTCCATTAGTGACTGAGAAAGAAACCAGAAACCCAGGTGAGTGTACTGTCATGAAATATTTATGAACTTCTCTGGGCAAGCAAATTTTGACAAAGTTTTCCATAAGCCCGTGCAACTGAGGATATCAAAGACTTTGGTTAAATCTACCAAAAAAACTCAGTTGTGGTACACCTGGATCAAAAGGTTTTAAAAAACACTGAATGAAGTGAGCAGAACAAAGAGAAAATTATACACATTAACAGCAATATTGTATGATGACCAACTAGGATGGACTTCCTTTTCTCAGCAGTGTAATGATCAAAGACAATTCTAAAGGCCTTATGATGGAAAATATAATCCACATCCAGAGAAGGAACTTTGGAATCTGAATGCAGACCAAAGCTTACTATTTTCAATTTTTTAAACTTGTTTTATGTTTTATGTTTTTTCCCTTCACATTTTTCCTTTTTGTTCTCATTCTTGATTAAAATATGATTAATATAGAAATATGTTTGACATAGTTTTACATATATATATATATATATATATATATATATATATATATATAATCTATATTAGATTACTCACTGTCAAGGAGATGGAGGAAAGAAGAGAGAAAGGGGAAATAATGTAGACCTCTAAAACTTACCAAAAGATGATTATTGAAAATCATCTTTACATAGTTGGAAAAATAAACAAATTTATGTTTAAAACCAGATTTGAACAAATTAATCACTTTTCTTGCCTCATTCCATATGGTATTGTTTTCCAAAAGGAATGGACCAATTCATAAGTCTTACAGTCATGAATAAGCATAGTTGTCTTCCCACAGACCCTCCAACATTGAATTCTTCCATATTTTCTAACTTTGCAAATTTATTCATGTGAATTGATGTCTCAAAGAAAATTTAATTTTAATTCCTCTGAGAGTTTTTAAAAACAATTTTGAACTTTTTTTTCAAATCATCATTGATAGTTTTATCTACTTTTAAAAATTATTTGTCCCTCTCTTTTGATGACTTATCTATTGGAGAAGTGACTCTTACTGTTAGAAATATCACTAATTCCTTGTAGATTTAGATGTCATATTTTTATCAGATATTTAATTCAATATTTTGTCCCCCTCTATAACTTTTCTTCTAAGTATAAATATATTGATTTCATTTGTAAAGATGTTTTTTGCATAGTCAAAATACACTATTTTATCTTTCATAATAAATGTTCATATTTCTGGTTATAAATTCTTCTATTCATAATTGCAAAGGACAGAGCTTTCTTTTTTCCTAACTTTTTAAAGATAAAAATTGCTTTTATATTCAGTTTTTATCTATTTGAAATTTATTGAAGTTTATAGATAAGATATTGATCTAAACTCTGTAGATCTTTAATAAAAAGCTCTTTCCCAAATAGTTTATATTCTTGAGTTTGTTGGACAGTAGTTTACAATTCACATTTGCTTTTAATTCCTATTTAGCTGATCTGTCGCACTAATCTATTTTCCTATTTCTTATTCAGAATCAGATGGTTTTAATAAGTACTGATTTGCAACAAACTTGCCAAAGTCTCCTCTTCATCATTTTTTTATTATGAAATTTGTTTTATTTCTGCTTAACTCTATAAAATATCCTCTTGGTTATTTGATTGATCTAGAGATAATTCTAATAATTAACTCCAGTAGTACCATCATTTGTTTCTATACTAACATAACCAACAATGAATGTAGATTGAAATACTCACAATTTGTCTATTCAAAGATTATCTCATCTGATCCTTGCAGCAACTTTTTGAGGTAGGTGGCATTATTATTATTTTCATTCTCATTTTACATTTGAGGAAACTGAGGCAGGTAGTGGTCAAGTGGCTTATTCAGAGATACAAATCCAGTCCCTTTCCTAATTATTCTTTATTGGGTAAATGCAGTTTTTTGAGATATTAAAAGGAAAATTTTGAGATAGTAAAGGAAAATTCAGCTTATACATGACCATGTAGCCATCTTGTTTTAAGTCCTACCTAATGGTAGAATTTCAGAAGAGGTGGCTAGGTGATGCCATAGTGGGTAGAGGGCCAGGCCTGAAGTCAGGAAAATTCTGTTTCTTAAGTTCTAGCCTGACCCCCAGACATGTCCTAGCTGTGTGACCCTTGGCAAGTCATTTAACCCTGTTTGTCTCATTTTCTTCATCTGTAAAAATGATCTGGAGAAGGAAATGACAAACCACTCCAGTGCCTTACTGAGAAAACTTCAAATGGAGTTATGTAGTCTAATATGATCGAAACAACTTACCAACAACAAAAATAATTTCAGAAATATGGGTGTGGGAAGGCGAAAGAATGAGGCTGAACATTAATCCTATGATCTATTCCAATGATGCTTACAACTTATCATCATTGGTCAACAAACAGAAACTGGACCTCTCCCATATTTCTAGGTTTCTCAATTCTACTATCATTAGCATCTTTAGAGGCGGGGGGGGGGGGGGGGGGGGGAAACTAGGTGAATCTTAGATTTCAATGAAAAGTCAGAATTATATTTTCTTGTCCGGAAAGTCCATGTCTTGACTCACTAGTATTTAAAAAGGTGGTAGATCAAAAATATCATCTTCTCCCTTATCTTTATAGGCTTTCCCAAATTCTAAATGTTCTCCAGGAAGGAGACTGTGGGG
>NC_133665.1:160018347-160233347 GCF_037893015.1 Macrotis lagotis | reverse complement strand
TACCCATTCTAATGAGTGAAGACAATGTTTAAAAAGAAGCTATAAGGATAGGGGGTGAAGAAGATGAAAGCACCCAGCTGGGGTGGAAAGAAAAAAAGGATTGAGATATGACTGGTGCATCCTTCAGTGGAGGTTCTGGGGAAAGCCATCCAAGAGTCACTCCTCAAGGATGAAACTACTTTTAATGTGTGAATACCTAAGACAGAGTGAATTTCAGGATGAAGAGGTTTCGAGGATGGGGCTTGATAGTAGTTCAGAGCATAGTCTGGAGGGGGGATACAAAAATTATTTTTTTTCCTGGAGGTAAAAGGAAGAAATGAAAGTTCATTAGGAAGCAAGAGTAGCAAAATCAGAATTAGGCTTTAGAAAAATCATTTGAATGGAAGGTGGATTGGAACAAGAAGATTTGAAAGCAAGGAAACTAATTTTAAAGCGATTCAAATAGGACCTAAAGCAAGGTTGTGGCTGTGGTAAAGAAGAGATTATAGGAAAGGGGTTTAAGGAGAAGGAAATAGACATTTATTAAGGACCTTAAGCTATATGCAAGATTCTGTGCTAAGCACTTTACAAATATCTCATTTGATCCTCACAACAAACTTGTAAAGAATGTGCATTGTTAACCCCATTTTACAGTTAAAGAAACCAAGGCAAATAAAGGCTAATTAATGAACAGGATCACACTAGGAAATGTCTAAAGCCAGATCTTAACTCATATTTTCCTGATTCTAAATTCAGCACTATATCATCTGGCTACTTCTAGAATAATGACTTCTGAACATGCAGAATATGAAACACCTCTGCCAGTTCCCATGTGAAATATTAAAAGATAGCTAGTGATTCAACTGGAGCTCAAGAGAGTCTCAGGCTTGTTACACAGATCTGGGAATCATCTGCATAGATTAATAACAATAAACTTCATAATTCTTATCTCCTTTTATCCTCCCAACAGCCCTTTTTTACAGACTGTTTATTGAGGTAAACAGAGGTTAAATGCTTTGATTAGGGTCACACAGTAAGTGTCTGAGGCTGGACTGAACTCGGGTCTTCCTGACTCCAGGACTGGTTGGTACACTATCCACTGTACTACTGTGCTACATAAAGATACTCATTCAATAGACAGAAGGTGATATGATCCCAATTATGCCATTAGAAAGAGTGAACAGATCAGAAACTTGGAGAATTCCCACTGCTAGTGGGTGTGACATAGATGAAGAACAAAGAGACTGAGAAGGAAAGGTTTGAAAAATGGAAGAACCAGGAGAGAGTAATGTCATTAAAGCCTAGTGAGGAGAGCATATAAAAAGAGAAAACTATCTACCATGACAAGATCAAAAAAGAGGAGTGTTGAGAAAGGCCATTTCATTTGTCAATTAAGAGCTCACTGGAAACTTTGGAGAGGGTGGTTTTAGTGGAATGCTGGTGTTTGAAGTCAGATTGCAGAAGGTTAAGAAGAAAGTGGAGATATCCATGGTAGACAGCTTTTTCTTGGAAACATAGAACAAAAGCCAACCAGGATGGTAGGCTCAAGTACGGGTGTTTTAAAGATAGAGCATGAATGGTAGATAAGAGAGGAGCCAGATGATGGGGAGAGAAGGCAGAGAAGAAGAAGAGATCATTGTGGAAGCAATCTGCTAAAGAAGTGGGAGGGGATTGAGAGTATATGGAGAGGAGATTGCTTTATGAAGAAGAGGAGCCAGCGCTTCATTTAACAGTGAAGAGATAATGGGGAATGATATCAGATGAGGAAGAAGGGAAAGCCTCATGAAATAAGGTCCTTTGCTGAAAGGGTGAAGTGTGGGAGTACCATGGGAACCTTGAGAAGAGATGAAAAGGTTTTGAATAGCTAGTATGAAAAGTGGAATGGTGAACCAATTAGGGTACAACAGACTGTTGGCATGACTGTAGTTAGGAATCATCTGAGATTAAATAACACAAACTTATAGAGGACCCAATCAGCACATTTAATGACATTTTTTCAGCTCAATTCAGCAGCATATCAATAGGAGTGAAGGAAATGGAAGATGGAAGTGTTCCAGGCTTGAACCTTGCCAAGGCATGAGCTGAGATAAAACAGAAAGAAGAGATTCTAGAAGGGAGGTGAATTAAAGTTGAATTTATTCATTAAAGGGCAACTAGGGGGTATAGTAGATAGAGTGCTGACCCTAGAGTCAGGAGAACCTGAGTTCAAATTTGACATTGGACACTTATTAGTTATGTGATCCTAAACAAGTCACTTAACCCTGTTTGTTTCAATTCCTCTTCTATAAAAATGAATTGGAAAGGGAAATGGCAAACCACTCTGGTATCTTTGCCAAGAAAACCCAAGTGAGGTCACAAAGAATTGGATATAGCTAAAACAATCAAACAACGACAATACCAATCCACCAAAGAGTTGAAACAGAGAGGAGATTATAGCCAGTGCTGTCTTGGGGAAAAAATGGAAGGAATGAAGGTCATGAATAACAAGATCAGGCCTCAAATAACATAAGAAAGATGGAATGATTAATAAAAAATATGATCAAAAAAGGAATTTCAGAATTTATGAACAAGAAAGTAGAACACCTGTGGTGACAGCAAGATCAAAGATGATAAGGTGAAATGAAGGAGTAGATCATGGGAACTGAAAAGATTGAGGAACTGAGAAGTCAGAGTATTTGAGGCAGCATAAATATTAATATTATCCCCTAGTATGAAGGTATGAGATGGTGAAGAAAGAAAGATTGTGAATTAGGCATTGAGCTCCTTGAAGAATGGAGAATATTCTGACAATAGAAGATAACAGACATCTGAACTGAGTGATAAATTTGGACATTATGAACTTCCAAGGAAGGGAAGTTGCTGTCGAAAGGTATTAGAGGGAAAATCTGGAAGTAGCAATGGGGGAAGCAAGGTCTTAGGGAGGGAGCCAGATCTTGCTGAAGGCTAGAAGATAAAGGAATGGAAGGAAGTTTATGATGAAGCAAACATTTTAGTGGGCACACTGGAAACTCTGGTTCCATAGACATGTCCACTACTGGTAGATTCAAAGACTCCACAGACTGTTTACTTGTTTGCTTATTTTAGCCCTAATTACAAATAGGCATTTAATGGGTATATCATAGGATCATAAACTTAAAGGTAGAAGGTACCTCAAAGGTCATTTAGTCCAACCCACTCATTTTACTGGTAAGAAAAAGGAATTCTAGCAAGATTAAATGACTTGTCCAAGACTATAAAAGCAGGATGATTCAGGATTTGAACCACTGTCCTTTGACTCCATATTCAACCCTCATAAAATTAATCAACATTTTCTCACCCCCTAATCTTCTGTTCATCTCCCCACTCCCCTCCATTTCTCTACCTCTCCTACCCCACCAATAATTGGGATAGAACAGGTCATTTCATCACATAAAATAAGACCAATGAAAGGGCTGGAAATGTACAACAAAGTGACTCTATTCAGCAAGCTTGAATAATGCTGCATCTTCCATCTAAGCTCCTCCTCAGCAGCAATCAATTCATAGCAGCCACTAAAAATACACCAAGCAGTTGCATGCACTCCAGGGCCATTTGGAAGAAAGAATACTATAGAGCCAAAGGGAGCCAAAGAGTTAATTGTCCACCACCTGCCCCCTGCTGAACAGAGTAGCCATTGAAGGGTCTACACTGGGCTCTAATGAGACCTTTTTGACAAATGATTGACTTAACCATTATTGTCCCTGGTGATCAGAGAAACACACTCCATATAAAAACTCAGCCTGTCTATTCTTGGGGCCACTTCCTAAGGAAAGGGTGAGATAGGGTGGGGGAGGGGTAATGGGAAGGAAAGATGAGAAGGCTATTTTGTACCAACACAGGGTCATTCTTGGGGTCCAATTTGGGCCAAGGATTCTCATGTTTTCTCTTCTTCCATTTGGCTTCATTGCTGCCGCTATCCTAAAAAAAATCAATAGACGAAATCATCATAGCAATAATGAGTTATGAAGATGCCCAACCCCCCCCCCCAACAAAGCCTTGAAAGAAGCAAGAAGTGAGCCAGAGCCATTTTATGTCCCTATTTGTTCCAACCCTCTGGAAGTTGACTGCATTCCAGCAGCAGTTGCCTAGGGAACACCAGTGACATGAAGGAGATGTGAGGACACACTAAATAACTTTAGCAAGTGTTTGCATTTGGCTGATGTAACCAGGGGCAGGGCTGCACATGCCTCCCCCAATGAAAAGAAGAAAAAGAACCTGAACCCCAGAAGGAATGGGAGCCAGCTGCAGAAATAATGGGGAGGGGGATGGAGTAACCAGGACTTCTCTACCCATCTCCTCTCCTCTCCTGCCCAAGGTAGCTTCCATTGTCCTCTTGGTAGCAAGATTCCAAGATGGTAGCTTACTAGTTGAGTATCTCCTCTAGAGTCTCCCTGGGGTCTACTGCATTCTGGGTCCCTGCGGTCTGGGAAAGCCCAAGGAGAAGCAGAGACTTTAAAGCCAGTCCCTGTACTGAGGGCTGTGAGTCCCCTAAAAATGATATGCCTTATGTTGCTGCTGCCGGGGGGCAGGTGACAGGCTCAGCTCGGAGGATGAGCTCCTCTGTGCAGAGGAAGCTAATTGGGATCCATTTTATCTGACAGGTGAAAGTCTGAACTGTAACGGGGAAGTCATCTATCTGTCAAATCTGCTACCTTTCTCATCTGTCTCCTCTCATTAGAGACCCATGAGTCCCAAGGAGTTGTGAAATTCAGGAAGGCAGATGAGTTCAACCAGCCCTCACCCCTGGAATTGGGGGTTGGTGTATCTGGTAGGGCTCATATCAGAGTCAAGACTGATTTGATCCCAAACTGTCCCCCTGCAATGAGGCTTGCTCTGAGAGATAGAAGTATACAAAACATACAGGAGAGGAGGAGAAGAAGGGAAGAGAAAGAAGAAAAGAAGAAGAAGAAGTAAAGGAGAAAAGGGAAGAAGGGGAAATGAGGACAAAGAGACAATGGAAGAAGAAAGAAAGGAGTGGGGCAAAGCAGAGAAGAGGATGGAGGAAGAGGGAAAGGGTGAAGAAAGAAGAAAAAGGAGGAAGGAGAAGAGGAGAAAAGAGTAAGAGAAGGGAGGAAGGAAAGGAAGAGGAAGGAAAGGAGAAAAGGAAAGAAGGGGAAAAGGAGACTAAATGGAGAAGAGGATAGAGAAACAGGGAAAGAGTGAAGGAGAAGAGAAAGGAGAAGGGAGAAGGAGAAAGAGACTGAAAGAAGGAAGAAAGAGAGAAGGAGAGAGAGGGAAAGTCATAAACTTAATTCATTTTTTCTAACTCCTTGAGAATGAGAAAAGCAGTTAGAAAAGTTTGAATCAGAACTGATTGAATTGGATTTGCCCCTAATGGTCTCCCCTCATTACCCTTTTCACTGTTTGTCTCTTCATTCCAAATTAACCACATCTGGATTCATGCCCTGAAGTGGTGCCTATATCAACAAAATAAGCCAAAACATCTAGGGTAGTACGGCCAATGGGCCACACCCCTTTCCCTTGTCCCTAATCTGGACAGGCTAACTTGGAGTGATAGGGTCTGCAAACATGAACAGCCAGCTGGGAAAAGTTGCCACTAGGGATAATTAATGATTGTGATTAGACGGCCTATGACTGACCACAATTGCAAAGTAACTGGGTGACTGGAAAGAAAGAAAGAAAGGCCTTTTTAAAATAAGCCTTAGCAAACTGCTGGAAAGCATCCTTTTGTAGGATAGTAACTGGCTGGCTATGCCCTGTCATATGGCTGTGGTCATTGATACTGGGTTTGTTTGGGGGTTTTTTGGGGGGAGGGGTATTCAAGTATTTAGCATAGTGCCAAACAAATGAAGTTTTAATAAATGACCTAGGGGCAGCCAGGTGGTGCAGTAGATAAAGCATTGGTTTTGGGGTCAGGAGGATGGATATTGGAATCTTCAGATACTTGACTCTTCCTAGCTGTGTGACCTTGGGCAAGTCACTTAACCCTGATTGCCTCACATCCTGGGTCATCTCTAGTCATCCTAATACATATCTGGCCCCTGGACCAGATGACTCTGGAGAGGAAAGTGAGGCTGGTGACTTATTACAGCCCCTCCACTCAAATTCAATTCTCGTATTTGTCATGGTATCACCTCTCTGATGCCATGGTCTTTTTGGGAAGGGAAGGGAAGGGAAGAAGGAAGGAAGGGAGGAAGGAAGGGAGGGAGGAAGGAAGGGAGGGAGGGAGGGAGGGAGGAAGGAAGGAAGGAAGGAAGGAAGGAAAGAGGAGGAGAGAAATGAACTGAATTGAATTAATATAGATCACCTGGTTCACTTATCCCAGGATGGAGGATGGGGGGGGTAGGTAATAATATAAGATGCACTGTTTAGGATAAATTAGGAAGTAGGAAAGAAATTGGGGGAAAGGGGTGGAGTTTGTCTTTTGGTACTTGGTAGGAAGAGATTGCAAAGGACCCCATAGAGGGGATGCACATCTCTGTGGTCCTTGATCTTGCTTACAACTTCCCTACAAGGCAATGAGCTTCTGGATGCTTCTGTTTCTTCCTAAGAATAAAAAATAAAGCACAATCTTTTCTTTAAAAATATACCCAGAGGGGCGACTAGGTGACACAGTGGATAAAGCACTGGCCCTGGAGTCAGGAGTACCTGGGATCAAATCCAGTCTCAGACACTTAATAATTACCTAGCTGTGTGGCCTTGAGCAAGCCACTTAACCCCATTTGCCTTGCCAAAAAAAACCTAAAAAAAATACCCAGGGACTGAGAGAGAACATAGAGGTCTGAAGTTTCATTTTGAGGATGACAGAGGGGACAATGTAAATCTAAGGTTCTTTCCATATCATATCTCTCCATATCATAGACTTCAACCTCCCAAAGAGACTTCAGAGTCTTGCCACTGCAATCCCCTTATTCTATAGATAGAAGACTGATCATTGGGGCGGGGGGGGGGGGGGGAAGGGACTTGTCCAAGGTTACACAACTACTCAGCAGTCAAGTTGGCATTGAAATCCAGGGACTCTAACTCCACTAATCATTAACATTAGTTTTAGTGAACTGTAAGTACCTTGAGGGCAGCAACTGTCTCCATTTTATATTTGTGCTCATGTGAGCCACAAAGATCCAGACTGGTGTTCCTGAGAAAGTCACTAGATTTTATTGTGCCCTCTCTGACCATAAGATGCAGAGAAGATGCCAACCTGCCCTCCTGAAAGGAATTTCCCATCTCAGTGAAATCACATATCTATTCGGGAATCTCCAATGCCCAGCTCCTAGGATGGTGCCTGGTACATGAGGAGGTAATTCCTCTCACTTCAGATTAATCAGCCCAGAGGGAGGGGCTGGGTTCACAGGCTCACCAGCTCACAAAGTTGGAGCTGAAGGGACCTCAGAGATCTCCTGTTCCATCTCTGAGTCAGAGGGATCAAAAAACTTAGCCCAAGTCTCAGAGGAAGCAAGTGGCAGAGCCAGGATTTGACAGCTTGCCCCCACGCTGTCTCCTGGGCATAGTAAGTCCTTCACAAATTCTAGCTGATGATTAATTGACCAATTTCCACTGGGCCAGCCTGGGCAGATAACAGTCCCTGAGAATCCCTTCTGATTAAGCCAAGAATGTGTCCCAAAGAACTTCAGAGACCATTTTTCTGCATTCTACCACCAGGAAAAAAAATACCCTAAGCCCAGTACCCTCCAGCCACCATCTCCATTGGCCAGCCCAAGATGACTGGGACTAAAGCTGCCAGTATTTTCAATTTGCAAAGTGAAGCTGGCTCCCAGGGCAGACAGGAGCCTTTGCCCCCTTTGTAAGCAGCGTTGGAGGCTAGCAGGGAGAGGAAAACATTTCCTTTCAACGGGACTGAATAGGATCAGTGGGTGGCCCTGTCCACTTGGCAAACTCGGCTTGAGATCAAAGCAAATACAAGCATAAGAAACCCCATGAAAAGAGATTCTCCCCTAGACACACACACACACACACACACACACGAAAAGATGTGTTAAAGATCACCCCAAAATATAAACTCCAAGTAGACCAGGAAAGGATAGAAGGAGTAGAAAATAGGGGGTGGGGGAAGAAAAGCAAAATAAAACAGCTAAAAATTATAAAGGAGAAGGGGATGAGAGAGACAGGAAAAAACAAATTCAAGCCCAGAGCAACTCTCAGAAATGACCCCCTCCAAGTCTGCAAGAGCCTGCAGGGAAATGAATGGGAAGGCAGGAGAAAGTGAAGGAAACAACCACCAAATGCCTTTGCCAGCAGAGTGGGGACTGCCAACTGGAGGGAAAACAGGCCTCATCCTGAGGATGAGGGGTGAAGGATTATTTTTTTTATTTTAAATTCAAAGACTTAGAGAAAAGAAATCATGGCTGACTGGCCCTGGCCAGGAATCATTTCCTTCCTTTACCTGAGATAGGAACCTACCAAGTTACTTACAAGGATGAAATAAATGGTCGGTTTGCTAAATGCTGAAGGGTGAAAGGACCAAGGGTGGGGACTCAGCTGGAAGAAATAATAACTTGTACCAGTCACCTAAAATTCAGAACTCAACTTATCAATCAACAACCTATGAACATTGCTAATAAAAAGACAAAATTCAAGTACCCTGCCTTCAAGGGAATTTACCTTTCTTTGAGGAAACAGTGTGTATGTAAAATTGTAATTGGATGAAGTGACCCATTAAGGGCCTATCTTTGAAACATATGGAGATATTCTCTACCTGGGTTCAGCCCCAGTGACATAAGGAAATGGAGAGAACTAGTTTCCTTTCATGAAGATTCAAGGGTTGGCGCAATGGTATGATTAAAAAAAAATCATCTATTTGACTGCAGAGATGTAAGAACTGATGGCTCCAGAGCCAGAACTGAATAGATATATATGAAAGGGGCAACCCAGCTCCCCATCATTCTTTTCCTCTGTGGTTTCAAAGAAGCAGGACTACTCTGAGCTGCTTCCAAGAGTTGATAGAAAGGGTGCCTATGCTATCTTCCCTGGTGGCTATGAGCACATGGCCCCTCTGTCTCTGATGTTTGTTCTTGATTTTAGGTAAACCAGTATTTTGAGGTAGATATGTTAAAGATATGACTTTGTAGGGTAAGGAGAAGATTGCAGTAGGTTACCAGGGTGTCGGTGGCCAAGGTCAATGAAAATAGCTAAAGATGTATCAGAGGGAATTTGTGGAGTAAAGGAGCATTATCCTTGAAGAGATGGATCAACTATGGACTCTAGAAAGGCATTGACCCTCAGAGCTGGGCAAGGAACTATATACCTAAGGGAAGCTTCATGAGAATTCCATAAAAAGGGAGGAAATAAAAGAATTCTACCAAAAAAAGGAATCAACAGGTACCCCCATTGTCAGAATTTGAAGTCATTTGAAGTCCAGGAGTCTAGTGTTTGTAAGGGAAACTATTTCTCTAGTTTGGTTGGTGTGGAGGAGTGGGGAAGAAAATGTTTTTACCAATTCCTCTTAGTATAGATGCTTAGTTAATGCCTTTTTTTTTATAAGCAAACTACATCTGGTTAATCATTAATGGGAAGTACACTAATGGGGGCTTATGAGAAATAGAACTAGAAACTCAGTTCCTGAGGAAGGAAATAGTCAACTGCTCCCTGGGAACTTCACCAGTGCCAATGTGAATTTGGGGAGTGAGTTCAGATGGGATTCTGTAGAAGTATATACAAAATAATTTAGAAAAGAGTTAGAAAGGGATGAGCATTTAGGGGAATCAGAAAAGGTTTCATTTAGAAAGTAGCAACTGAGATGAACTTCGAAGCTAAGGATACTAAGAGAGAAGAGAAAGAGAGTCCATTCCCGGCTTGGAGATGAGAGATGGAATTATGTGTGGAATAAGAAGGCTAGTTGATGGGACCATAGGGTATATGAAACAGAGTAACAGGAAAGGTAAACTGGAGCCAGTTGGAGAAGAAATGTGAAGGACTAAAAAAACTGATTTGTTTTTCTCCATATCAGAATCTTTCTGCTTTCTGGATTATTGTAATAGGCTCCTATCTGCTTTTCAGGATAATACTTTGCCCTCTCCATTCTGTCCTTAAGGCTTTTACACAGATAATTCTTATCTAATTATATCACCCCTCTTCTCAAAAGCCTTTGGTAACTCCTATTGCTTAGAGGAAAAGGTCAAATTTCCTAATCTATATCTCAAGGCCCTCTATAATCTGGTTCTAATTAATTGATCAGGTTTTTCCTCCTTGGGGTGTCCCATAGTCCACCTTGGTGAAGAGAGTGTTGGATTCAAGAAGATCTTAGTTCAAATCTAACCTTAACCTCTCTAACTGCCTTAATCCTCTAGGGAGAAAGAATGGCAAACACTCCTGTAGCTTAGGCAAGAAAATCCTGTGGATGGTATGGTCCATGGGGTCATGGAGAAAAATCAAGACAGAATCACTGAACAAATAGTCCAACTGAACTGGATTGCTTTGCTGGTCCAGTCCTGCCAACTCCTCCCTCCCTGTTTTTGCACATCTCTCCCATTTTGGGAATGTTCTGTCCACACCTTTCTGATCACTCCCACCATGTTGACAACATAGGAATACAAGTTCCCAGATTCCAAAGCTTGTCACTGGTTAATGGGTCTAGTCACCAGTTAATAGGTCTGGAAACCAAGTGTGATGAATGGTGAAAGGATTGACTTAGAAACAGGAGAAAAGTTCTCAAATTTCCTCAAAAAAACGAGTGAAAGGTGAGCTCACCACCCCACCCCCAACCACTCACAAGCTCCCTGTGTTCATAGCAAAAATTTGCTCTTTTTTCTTGGTCCCAAAGACAGAGCGGATTCTGGGAATGATTTAATGGAGCAAGTCAATAAATTCAGAGGCTGAGTGAGATCCAAGCCTCCCAATGAAGTTCCTGGGAGATGCCCTGCTCATTTAGTGTGATGGAGTTTTGTGGAAATTATTTTTAATAACTTGTATTGCTTAATATGCATACTCTAGCACATTCTGTGAAATGAATTTCTTAGTAGCAAAAGTCCTGTCCTCCATCTCTCTGCTCCTAAATCCCAGAGGAGCCTGGCTCTGAGGATGTGAGTGAGTATTCCTGGCCTGTGGCATAGCCAGAGGATCATCACAGACCTACCATGGGCCCACATTCCCTGTGGCTGTGAGTCAGAACTCCCTTTGCCTAGAGAACTAAAAAATTAATTTCATAAAGAAAATCAATTTTCTTCCTTCCTTTTCTGCCTGTGGCTCTTTTCCTGAACCATTGTTCTCTTATCCTTTCTATCTCCTAGGGTTGGGGATCAAGGAGTCGCCACATAAGAAATGGTACAGTAGGGGGCTGAATCATATTCTTTACACTGATTTCTTACATTTTGCCATCCAGTTCATTCGGTTAGACCATTTTTAAAAATACATCCTTCTCCTTCCTTTGCATCCTATGCACTTCTAGCTTGCTCTTTCCTTTTACAAGAATTTTTATTTCAAAGGATTTTTATTTATCCTTTCCCTTTCTCACGTACTGGAAGGACAAAGGATGTAACCATTTGGTCACATCTTGTCTTTACAATGATAGAAAACAACTGAGCCTAGAGCAAATGAGAATGTTGCCTTGGCACAATGCAACTCTGTCTTGGTTTTGGTCCCTTGATGAGGAAACCAAAAATGGGCACAAAGAGCAACCAGTAACAGGCAATTCCCATTAGTTGCATTTTGTTCCTTCCTGAATGGTGATCTCCAAATAGAGTTTTATGCATACCCAGGCTCCCAAGGGTTCAATTCCATTTCACAAGCATTTACTCTGTACAAAATACTTGTGTGAGACACAAGACAAAAATGGAAACTAGCCCCCTCTATTCAAGCATTTGGGGGGCATCTTAGTGGTGGGGATCACCTGCAAACAGGTAAGTTAAAAAAGTGTGTGGGATGACACAGAGAACTATGAAGAAAGGAAATCAAGGAAGGTTTGGTGTAGGGGTTGGCTCATGAGTTGAACTTAGAAGAAAAAAGATGGATTTTAAAAGAATAGATGGATAAGACACATGGTGGCTGGGAAAATTATTTCTCAGTTCAAGGAAGAGCAAATAGATTTGTTTATCTAGAAGGCAGAGTTCAGAAAGCACTAGAAAGGAGGGGGGGGAGCTTTAAATGAGCATGACCTGGCTTTCCCTGGACTTTAAAGTTAAGTTTATCATCCTTCGCCTCCCTCTCCCCCTCTTGGTGTGACCTCCTCAAAGGCAGGAGCTATTTTCTTTTTGTCTATGTCCTGACTGCTTAGCAAAAGTGACTCCTATATAGTAATCCTTAATATTAATATTCACTTGGTAAATTGAATTGAATTCTTGGGAGTCTGGGACAGAAGATTACTAAATAGATACGAAATTCACTTTGAGAAAGTTGAGAAAGGAACAAAATTAGCTAAAGGGAAATTGCCCATGGTCAGTGCTCTTTCATGCTCAGTTGGGGTACCATGACTATTCTCTCAGAGGAAGGGAGCAAGCAAACCAACATTTATTAAATGCCGCCTGTATTAGGAGAATCATACTAAATTCTTTAAAAGATATCATTTCATTTGATTTCAGCTCCCTATCCCCTTGGATTCTCCAATGCACTGAGAGGATGGGAGAATCTCATCTGCCATCAGCTCAAAATAACTGTACCCCTCTTCACCCCTCCCCATTTGAGAGGACTAGCCCTTCAGTGCCATTTAACATTGGATTCACTTTTTTAGAAAGGAATATTTATTTCACTAATGTACAAACATACACACACACACACACACACAACTTGTAGATGGTAGGTTCACAGTTTAGCTCGGTTCCTACATACTATTAATCTCACCAAGTTCAAATGCAAAGCCATGGGTTGCAGTTTCTGTTGAATTGACTATAATCTTCATCTTTGGTTCTGGGACTCCTAGATCGCCATGGTTTAAGGTTCTCAGGAGACTTCCCTCCTGCCATCTAGAACAGAAAAGAACAAAGAGAAAGTCCAAAGACCCATGTCCATCTCTCGGGAACACATAGCCTGGGGAGGGAAGGAAGGGGAGATGGAAGCCCAGGGTTGCACTACTAATGAAGGACTCACCCCTTCCCTCAAATAACAAAAAAAAACCCCAGATGATAACTAAATGATGTCATCTTCAGGAAACCAACAATCATGGGGTCTAATACATAACCTCCCCATATGCTCTACTCTTCAGTCTCCTAGGAGCAGCTCCTAGAGTATTCCATGTGAACGACATCATCTTTGGTGGGTTTTTAGTTGTTGCCTAGCCATTTCAGTTGTGTCCCCCTCCATTGGGGGTTTTCTTGGCAAAGATACTAGAATGGTTTGTCATTTCCTTCCCCAGCTCAATTTACAGATGAGGAAACTGAGGCAAACAGGGTTAAGTGGGCTCAGGGTCACACAGTTATAAAGTTCCTAAACTCAGGAGCAAAACTCTATCCACTGCACCACCACCACCACCACCACCACCACCACCACCCGCAGCTGCCCTAGGTGCCCTTTATAGTGGTTTTTCTGAGGCATTCTCAAAACCAGAAAGACCTAAATTCAAGCCTACATACATAGACTATATGCCCCTTGGCAAGTCAGTTAATCTCTCATTGCCCTGAAAAATTCAGTAAGATGATAAGATGATGCAGAGAAGGTGCCGATCTGAATTAATAAGGAGTTTCTTCACCTAGTAAGAATCCCCAATGCCAATGAAAGCACAGATCCTATACCTAACTCTAGGTCTAACATAGTTCTTGGCACCTTGGTAACTAAGATGGAAACTATGGTTTGGCTAGAATTATGTCACTGAATGAGACCTTAGAAACCTTCCCAAGAATTGACATCTTTGAAAGTTTTACCTCCCCTTCCCCTTACCTCACATGCTGTAAAATAGAGAGGGTCCCACTACCTTTCAGATTAATCAAACATCACCAAAATTTGCCCAAAGATATCTGAAAAAGGTGAAACAGAGACCAGACCTAATCAAACACTTCCCCATTTAATTTCTGGGCCCCCAGGGAGTTGAATAGAAATATAATAAGTTTGTGCCATGTATACCCTTGTTCAAACATCTCTAAGACCAACTTGATTGATGTTCAAAGGGTCCTTGGAGACTTTGCTGAAAACCTGCGTTTGTTTGTTTGTTTTCCTTACAAAGAGAAAGTCATCCTACAATCCAGTGTAGAAAGAATTGAATAAAATGGCTCAGGGTAATTAAAGCCCCAGGAGTCAAAGGCTGAGAGGGGGGGAGGCCAAGCAAGGCCAAGAATCTCTCCTCCAGGGAAAGAGATTCTTTTCCACCCCAATCTCCAGCCAGCTCCTAGCACACCAGTTAAAAAAAGCAACTTTCATTTTCAAAAGATGAGGAGAGATCTCTCAGAATGAGGATCCCTCCAATGTCGATTGTTTCCACATGACTTATGAGAAAATGCCAGACCCTTTTCAAGACAGATTTCCTTTCCAAATAATCCCTATGACTTCCACTGATAGTCATGGAGCCTACTGAAAACTGCAGAAGATTTGAATATTCATCTAAAGCTTGTCCAGTGTATCAGAGAAAAGGATTTGACCTTGAGATTAAAGACCAGCCACTCTCTATTTCCCTCTCTTTGAGGTATAGGATTTGACACATAGATGCAAACCCTCCTATGAGAATTAGACTGGAAGCCAAAGTTTTTCCCTGAAATTGGGGACAGAATCTCCAAGGAGATGTAAAAAGGACTTGAATTGGAGAGGTCTCCAATCCCAAAATTTCAGTTAGCCCCCTTTTTCTTCCCTTAATGTTATTTTCCCATGGAGTAACAGAAGAAAAGTTTATTTAATGAGACTATGAGAGATTATTGACTACAGAGGCAGAAAAGGATTATTGTATTTTAAGATAATTGATATTTATAACCAGAAAAGACCTAGTCCAACCCCCTCAGCTAGGTTGCAAACTAGATAGACTACTGAGTCGAGAGAAAGGAGGACCTGAATTCTAATTTGACTCCAGAATACCTGCAGAATGATAATCCAAGGCAAGTCACTTAACCTCGATCTGCTTTAGTTTCATCAATTGTAAAATGAGCTTAATGATAGTCCCTACCTCCCAGGACTTTTGTAAAGATTAAATGAGATATTTATAAAGTATTTAGTACAGTGTCTCAATCACAGAAAGTGCTAATTTCCAGCTTCATTTTATAGATGAGAAAATTGAACACTAGAGATTAAAGATTTCAGATTCTAAAGGTTATTCATTTTCCAGTTTTTTTAATACAAAAAGAGTACACAGGGGGTGGCTAGAGCACCGGTCCTGACATCAGGGGACCTGAGTTCAAATCTGACCTCAGACACTTAATAATTACCTGTGTGACCTTGGGCAAGCCACTTAACTCCATTGCCTTGCAAAAAAAGAAAACTGAAAAAAAAATTACACATCACCCCAAAGTCAGATTAGGTAAACCCTGCAATCAAAGTCAAAGCCAAATCTCAACCCTCAATCTCTTATGTACATCTCCACCTTCTTTTGGGTTTCTAGGATTTTTCCCAATCTCCGGCTACATTGCATAACCCAAGCAAATCCAATTTAAACAAAGAGTTCAAGTTCAAGTTTTTTTTTCTACAAGTCTTCCCCTTCCCTCATGCTACCTGCCATACTGTTAGGGGGGAAAAATCCTATAAAGAAAAATAACATTTTCAGGGGCAACTAGGTAGTTCAGTGATAGAGCCCTGGCCTGAGTTCAATTGCCTAGCTATGTGACCTTGGACAAGTCACTTAACGCCATTGCCTAGCAAAAAAAAAAAAAAGAAACAGAAAAGGGAAAAAATAACGTTTTCCACACAGCTGTATTGACAAGATCTTACTTTACTAGGGATTTCCTTATAGAATTAGAGTACTACCTCCCTCCCCTTTTTTTGTACACATCCTCTATCCATAAACATACAAGAATGTAAGCTCCCCAGTAGAATGTAAGCTCTGAGGAAGAAGACTCTATTTAATAGGCATTCAACATGTCGACTCCTAGTTGAATCCTAACTCAACCCCTGCCCCCTTCATTTCCTGCTTCACTTCAAACAGAAGCTAAGAAACCACTTCCTTTTGGATATCGATTGGATTAAATGACTGCTGAGAGCTCCTCCAACTCAGAAATTAAGATCTTGTGTCTTTTCCTCTCCCCTACTTTCTTGCTGTTGATTGACAATACTATATTTCAGGGCTTTTGCCAACTCTACCATGCCACTGAGAGATGCCATTGAAGTCAAATCCTTTCTTTACGTTTTCCCCCTGATATGGGACCAAATTGGACAGTCTAATGCTCCTTCCACTGGGAGGTTGCTTCAGAGAAACACTCTCTGGCCTCATCCCCCTAGAATGAGGTTTTTAATCCCCCCTCAGGGTCCTAGGAGTCTTCTGAGGGTTTGTGGTATCTTTCTTAATGCTATCCACTTGAGAGCTCATTTCATTGTGGTTCCTCCGCTGTTAATCCTTAGTGACTAGCACTACAATTCCATTTAACCAATTAATACTTTATAGAGGGTTATTTACTTCAAAAATACAGTTATGCCTTCTACATCGTGGAGTTAGGGGCCCAACATCCAAGAAATCTAGAAACTCTCCATTATATTTTTTGGTCTTTCCTTTGTACCAGAGAAGAACTCTGAACTTTGTCTGTTTCTCTTATGGAATGTTTACAATAGTGAAAGTTAAATATATTGATATTATCCAACAATATACATATATTTTACGTATTTCTGAGTTTCTAAACTTTTTCTGTGTCAGCTACTGACCTTCACATGTCATCTGTGGCTTCTTCAAAACTCTGCAAAAGTTCCTTATTTCATTTCTTTTGCTGCTGCACAATATATCAAAACTGTGTGGAAGGGATAACTGAATAGTAAATATAAACATTTCCCTCCAAGACTTCAGAGGCATGTTCTCCCCTTTACCAACCACTTTGGTATGGGCAAAGGCTCTGACTATTGCATTGATTCCACATCGTTCAGGTCTAAATGTGGCATCACTGCAGGCTAGATCTTTGCCCTAGCCACAAATGGACAGTCTAAAGAAGGTCACTCTTCAGGGTCCTCAAAGTTGAACTGGATGGCTATAAACCCCAATATGGACTCTATCCCTAGGCTTCCAGGGAACTTACTTTCTTGACCTTTCAAAACTCACAAGGTGGTAGCCTACAGTCTTTCCTGGTCAACAATCTATGTCTTTCTCTGTATCTTATATCCATGATCTCTCTGTCAGAAAGCAGAGATCTTCTCTACTATGGGAAGAAACGTAGGTTCAGATGGATGGTCCCATACTGACCTTGGATAGAAGCATTATCTCTCTTCTCTCAGAAGAACACCATCAGGAAGGAAGAAATCTCCCAAAAAAAGGAGGGGAAAGGTTCTATCAGCACCTTTAGAATGAATCTCAGCTGCATCTACACAGCCACAGCCAGGCAAAAAAGTTTCTCTTCATCATGTGGATGAAAACAATTACAGAATGATTTCACCTGTGTCATTTGGTGATTATATCAGAGGCACTCAGTCATAAGGACCATAAATCTGGGAAGATAATAGGAAAAGACAAAAGAAAAGAAGGCAGGAGAAGCAGAGAGGAATAGGGAGGGAAGGCTGTCATCCAGCTTACCAACACCTTTCCTCCTTGAAGATATACTTTCACCCACTTTATAATTTTGTCCAAGGCCAGCCTGAGAAGGAATTTCAGACCAAGTGAGAAAGGAGCCTAGCTAGAGCAACTAATTCATTTTTTTTGGTAGGAGTGGAGTGTGTATGTTATCCCTCAGAACCCATTCATAGAGATTGGTTTGTAGATAGTCATTAATCAACAAGTATAAACTAAGTCTTTAGTGTGTTTCTGCTCTGAGCTAAGCATTGGGGAGACAGAAAAGTAAAGATGGTCCTTGCCCTCCAGGAGCTTACATTCTAATGGAGGAGACGTTAAGTTACTTAGCTAAAACAAGACTGATTCAGACAATGTAAAGACTCACATACTGCCTTCTGTGGGGGGTGGGGGGGAGGGAAGCAAGATTAGGGAAAAAATGTAAAACTCAAATAAAATCTTTCTTTAAAAAAAAAAGAATAATTCAGAATAAAAGAAAGGTATTCTCCAAGGTGGGAGCTTTGAGATATAGAAAAAACCTCCTGCACAAGCTACGACTTAAGCTGAGTATTGGAAGAAGCCACCAAAGATAAAAGAAAGAGGTGAGGAGAGTGAGAATTCCAAATATAGAGACCAAATAGTATGAAGGTAAACAAGGAGAGACGGAGAGCTGTGGATTGAGGAGGGTAGTGCAGCAGGACCAATACATGGAGGAGTCTGGGGAGATTTGAGAATCCTCTGCCGAGAGATGACGATTGACTCCATAGAATGAGGCCATCAAGTGAAATAACATCGAGGGAAAAGAGAAGAAGGTCTGGATCAGACAACTGGGTGATCCCTAGTGTTAGTGAAGAAGCAGCAAAGGAGACTGAGAAGACGCCACCAAAGCAGGAGAGCCAGAACCAGTCTTTCTTTTCCCCCAATTTTATTTCAATTATCAAGCATTTGATTTTTCTTCCTCTTGCCCCCCCCATTGCAGGAAACAAAAGAAAAATAACGTTCTAACAGAAATATACACTTAATTGAACGAAACAAATACCTGCATTGATCTGGTCAACAATTTATGTCTTTCTCTGTATCTTGTATCCATGACCTCTCTGCCAGAAGGATTCTGAACTGTATAGGGAGAGAAGTGTTTGCATCCACCAATACAACATAATATATCCTAGGATCACAGAAGCTGGAACTAAAAGGAACATCCATCATCATCACCAACACTGATTAGCATTTATATTGTGCTTTGAGTTATGAAAAGCAGACTTACCTCTGTTTTCTTATCTCTTCCTTAGCACAATCCTGAGAGGTGGGTACTATTTTTAAATTTTTACTCAGTATTTTATTTTCTACAGTTATACATAAAAAAAATTTTTAACATTTGTTTTTAAAACTTGGAGTTCCAGATTCTCTCCTTTCCTTCCTCCCTCCCACATCCCATGAGAAGACAAATAGTTCGATAGCTACACATGTAGAGTTATATAAAACATTTCCATATTAGTCATGATGTGAAAGAAAACATAGACCCCCCCAAAAAAAAAACCTCAAGAAAAATAAAGCTTAAAAAAAAGTCTGCTTCAATCTGCATTCAGACATCTTCAATTCTTTCTCTGGAGATGAACAGCATTTTTCATCAAAAGTCCTTCAGAGGGGCTGCTAGGTGGCATAGTGCATAAAGCACCAGCCTTGGAGTCAGGAGTACCTGGGTTCAAATCCAGTCTCAGACACTTAATAATGACCTACCTGTGTGGGCTTGGGCAAGCCACTTAACCCCATTTGCCTTGCAAAAAAACCTAAAACAAAAAGTCCTTCAGAGTTGTCTTGGATCATTGTATTGCTAAGAATAGCCAAGTCATTCAGAGCTGACCACCTTACAATATTGCTGATACACAGTACATTTCAGTTCATGTAAGTCTTCCCATGAGGATCCTGCTCATCATGTCCCATAGCTCAATGATATTCCATCACATTCACATGCCACAACCCATTCAGCCATTCCCCAGTTGATGGGGATTCTCTCCATTTCCATTGTTTTGCCACAAGAAGAGAGTTGCTATAAATACTTTTGCACTTCTTGGTCCTTTTCATTTTTTGTTTTTTATCTCACTGGTTATCCAATTGTCACCATGTGGGAGATGAGGAAATGGAGGTTGAGGGAGGCTGTTTGCTCAGGTGATAATTGAACTCATATCTTCTTGACCCGGAGCTGAGTGCAATAGGAAGACATTTGGCCAGACGGCAGCTCAGTAGAACAGGGTCAGGTAGAGCAGTGGATAACATGGTTGCACCTCACTATAGCCCACCCAACCTCCTCATTTTATAGATAAGAAAACTGAGGACCCTGTGGTACCTTGGCCAAAGTCACACATGTACCAAATAGCAATGAAAACCAAGAATCCAGTATGTATATCCTCTGAGTTATATCACAGTTGCAAAGACCCCTAAAAATTTAGGGGACAGCAAGTATATTAGACATTTGAGAGACACAGAGGCCTTCAAAAATAAATAGAGTTAGCAGGTTTGAAAAGTATTTTACAAATATGATTTTGTTTGATTCTCACAATAACTATATACTATTATTATATTCATTTTATGGTTGGGGAAACTAAGGCACAGAGATGAAATGAGTTGTCCAGGGTTACAGAGCTAGTAAGTGTCAAAGACTAGGTTTGAACCAAAGACTATTTGACTCCAGGGTTGCTTTTCTAGACACTCCGCTTCCTTAGCTTCTTCTATAGTTCAAAGTTTATTGTTGAAATCAAAACTGAGTTTGCCTATTTGCCATGGTCACCCCATTCTCCTCGTTTAGTCCAATAGAACTAAAGAGAACAAACCTCTTCTGAGGGGCATCAGGGAAACTTTATTCCTGGAAGAGATGAGAGCAGAGCTAGATATTGATGGAATTTTATAAAGAGGAGGGGTCAGGGTAAAAATAGAAGAGGGAATATAACGGGAAGTCCTCTGAAGCCATTGAGGAAATTCTGGTGAGAAAGGAAGAAAAATGACTTCCAAACAGTTACAGAGAAATTAAGGGTAGAGATTGAATTTGATTCCAGGTCCTTGGACTTCAGATAGACCATTCTTTTGATTGTATTGTTTCTAAGATGAGGCTGCCAGGCTTGGATAACATGGTTGAACTCACTGAACACAGACACACACACACTCCCATTTGGTGGGACCAATAATAAAAGTTAGGGGGGGGGAGACAGGAGGCCTGGATGATAAGTGATTTGCCCCTCAGATAATAAATGACAAAAGTGGGATTTGAACCATTATCTTCCGACTCCCAATTCAGTGTGCTTTTGCAAGCTATGTTGACTCCTCCACAAGCCTCCTCCTGGCAAGAAGCACTCCAAACCAGAGGCTCCTGCCACAGAATCTCCCACATGGACTCAGACTGGCCCAGCAGACTGCATTACATTCTTCCACCTTCCACAAACTGCTGCCTGACCAAATGTTTACATAAGAAATAGTAAATAATTCAATGTCACGAATGGCTTCATGAAATTCCACTTGGGTTTTGTTTCATTTTTCTGAAAAAAAAATTGTGTGTTTTTTTTAAAAAGGAGTTCTTTTTCCCTCCCCCCCAACTCTGGTTAAGACCTGGGGGAACTATTGGTATTTGGGCCAGAATCTCCAGGGGCCCTTTTCTCCTCTAATGTAACATAAACATGGCACATACCAGCCCACCACAGATCTGGAGCACATCCAGCCCTGGTCCAAGAATCATAGTCCCAATCTCCTAATGACACTCCAGGTAGTGCCTTGTCTATTCAGTAAAGTCCTTTGGAAATTGAATACACCGATGATGCTAGTGACAGCACCAGGCAAATGGGACATTGACCCAGGGTACCAACATTTGGGGAAACATGCTTCCTTCCCCAAATCTGGGCCTGCTTTCCATAACATGGACTTCCATAGGGGCAAGGAGCAAACTCAGGATCACAAAAATTGAGGAAAAAAAATTCTTCAGTGTCCATGTACCTCAACCTATACACACCTCAACATGCATGATAAGTAGTTGTTTAACCTTTGAAAATTTCCAAGAGAAGAGGTACCTGTTAGGTCCTAGGGCTGCCCAGTCTATTTGGGGACAGTTCAGATTATTAAGAAGTTTTAAACAGATTTTCATCCTAAACTGATCTCTTTGCAACTTTCACTCACTGCTCCTGGTTATGCTCATTTTCAAATGGGATAATGTCTGTAAAGCACTTAGCACTTCCCTTCCTTCCCTTTCCCCCTTCCCTTCTTTCTCTTTCCTTCACTTTCCTTCTTCACTCCCTTCCCTTCTCTTCCCTTTCCCATCCCTTCTCTTCCATTCTCCCTTCCCTTCCCTTCTTTTCCCCCTTCCCTTTTCTTTTCTTCTTCCTTCCCCTCTCTCTTCCCTTCCCTTTTTTTCTCCTTTCCCTTCCTTCCCCCATCTGGGGTCAAACAGACAAAAAGAAATCTCTTCTCAACATACGAGGACTCCAGATACTTGAAATTAATTCTCCTTCTATCCCTTAGTCTACTTTTCTCCAGGCTGAGTATTCCCAGTCCTTTGAACTGGCCCTCATATAACATGAACTCAAAACCCATCCTTGTTAAAACCTGTCTCCCACTGCATCCTGGGTCATCACCAGTCCTCCTGACATGTCTTACCATTGCACTCCGATGTCTCTGGGGGAGACTGTGAGGCTGATGATGACTTTACATAGCCCTGTCTCACTTAAATACAATTCACTTGCAAATCAAGACATCACTCTCCTGGTGTCATTGGTCCTCTTCAAAGATGAAGGGGGGGGCACTAGGTGGTGCAGTGAATAGAGCACTGGCCCTAGAGTCAGGAGGATGTGAGTTCAAATCTAACCTCAGACACTTAATAATTACCTAGTTGTGTGGCCTTGGGCAAGTCACTTAATCCCATTGCCTTGGCAAAAAGAAACATACAAACAAATAAACAAATAAATAAATAGATAGATAGATAGATAAATAAATAGAAGAATGAAGGATGACCAACAACATCAATGGTTTCCAGCTTGTCAACATCCATCTTAAGTTTCTAAGTTCATAGCTAAACATAATATAACAGAGGAGATCTGATGAGGACAAAGTACAAAGGGAGGGTCAA
The DNA here is from genome assembly GCF_037893015.1 of Macrotis lagotis. Taxonomy (NCBI): domain Eukaryota; kingdom Metazoa; phylum Chordata; class Mammalia; order Peramelemorphia; family Peramelidae; genus Macrotis; species Macrotis lagotis. The sequence continues at coordinate 160,210,743 of NC_133665.1, read as the reverse complement.
CCACTTACTCATTCCTGTAAACTTTGCCTCTTAAAACATCCCAAGCATTAAAGTGACATTTCTGGCCATCACATCACCCTGTTGATTCATGTGAAGCTTGCAGAATACTAACACCCGCAGATCTTTTTTTTAGACAAAGTACAATCTAACCCCATCTCCTTCTTCTTGGACTTAGGGAATTGGTTTTTTAACTAAATGTAAGACTTTACATTGATCCCAAATGGATTTCATCTGTATAGATTATGTCTAGTATTCTAATCTGTCAAGATCTTTTTGGATCCCATCTTGGTTATCCAATGCGCTATGAACCCTCCCATATTAACGCCATCTGCAAGCTTGACAAGCATGTTATCTATGCCTTTTTCCAAGTTATTAATAAAAATGTCAAATAACACAGGCCAATCCAGGTCCCTGGGGTGCTCAGCTGGAAACTTCCTGCCATGTTGATATTAAATGTCTGTTCTTTAAGTCTAGCTAATCAATCAATTCTGAATCCATCTAGTTCACATCTTCTCACCTGGTCCATAATAATAGTATGAGACATTAAATCAATAACTTTGCTATAATCTAGGCAAATTATATCTTCCACATTCCCTTGATCTTAGAGTTTAATGATTCTGTCAAAACAGGAAATCAGATTAGAGAGAGAGAGAGAGAGAGAGAGAGAGAGAGAGAGAGAGAGAGAGAGCCTCCCTTCCCTACTGTCACTGGACACACTTCTGGAAAATTCATCTTTCCTCTTCTGGTAATTCCACTACCTCCTGGATTTCTTCCAGGCACTAGGATGGTTCTGTGAATACACATGTCATCATTAGAGCAATAGAGAATATTGCTTAGACTTATGAGTATGGGAAGGTTAGGAGGCTTAGTTTTTTCATCTGTAAAACAGGGACAGTAATATCTGTACTACCTGTAATGGAAGAAGTAGTTGTTTGGTAGAGTGTTGAATTTGAAGAAAATCTGGATTTTAATCTCTCCTTTGTCACAAACTGGGCAACCATGACCAAGTCACTTAACCCCTCTGAGCTTCAGACAACGTCTTAAATCTATAAGTAAGACATGACTGGAGATCTCCTTTACTGAAGGAAAATCCTACATCCTGAACATAATCATGTTATAGCCATTCCAGATAAGTAGCTGAACTCGGGTCCTCTTGACTCCGGGGCTGGTGCTCTAACCACTACGCCACTTAACTGCCCCTTTAATTTTTTGTCAAAGAAAAAGTGGCAAATAAACAAAGGCTTCTTTACAGAGTCTTCTCAATCGCATCCTTATACCTCCCCCTTCTTCAAAAATTTTTCTTTATTGAATCAAAGAAACACCAACCACTTCCTCCCAGATTTGTATCCCTGGTCCCTGGATCAACCTCTGGTTGGCCCTTCTGATGAGGACTACAGGCCATTTCGTGTACTCCTAAGATTTGGGTTGGTTTTGGCTAATTAATATTTCCCATATAAAAAGAAAAATAATTAATATGCTTGACTATAGCCTACATTGATCTTCAAGTTGTTACTGTGGAAGCCAACTCTTCAGAAGGTCTTTTATTGCCCAATGAAAGAGTGACAGGTAGACTAGAGATTCCACAGTTTAGATATAAAAACCCCAAGGAGGTGATTGATAAAAACAGATGTTCCATATACACTTAGATATTCAGGTCAGGACTCTACAGTAGCAAAGAACTGGAAAGAAAGCAGACATCCATCATCTAGGAAATAGTTAAACCAATTGTGGGACATGTTTGGAATAGAATATAACTGTGCATAAGAAAGAACAAACATCAAGGATACAGAGAAACATGGAAGACTTAGAAAAACTGATGCAAAGTGAAGTAAGCAGTCCAAATGTATGTATGATATACAATATGGCTACAATAATAAAAAAGGAAAGAACAATTACAAAAAGAACTGCATGTTAGGAAATTATAAAGATCAACACTTTACCACAAAGTAGAGGGATGAGATGATACCTTCTTGTTCCTTTGCAGAGGGCCCAAGGGAGTGGAACACCACATATAACATCAGATATTTACATAATCAGTTTTTTAACTCTTTTTTCTTTCCTTCCCCCTTTTCTTTCTAAAATAAAAAAGCAAACCTTGGTTATAAAACCAAAGAATATTTCTCTGGGAAGAAGAATAGGAAGAATTTAGGGGGAAATGGAACTGACAAAAGTAAAAGGCAAAATAAATTTAAAAGAAAAAATAAAAATAGCTTTAAGTCAATGGGGTTAAGTGACTTGCCCAAGGTCACACAGCTAGGTGACTATTAAGTGTTTGAGGCTGCATTTGAACTCAGGTACTCCTGACTCCAGGGTCGGTACTCTAACCACTACACTACTGAGCTGCCCCTTTAATTTTTTTTTCAAAGAAAAAGTGGCAAATAAACAAAGGCTTCTTTACAGAGTCTTCTCAATCACATCCTTATACCTCCCCCTTCTTCAAGAATTTTTTTCTTTACTGAATCAAAGAAACACCAACCACTTCCTCCCAGATTTGTATCCCTGGCCCCTGGATTAGTCACCCCTGGTTGACCCTTCTGATGAGGACTACAGGTCATTTTCTGAGCATCTCCCTTTGTTCTTCTCTCCAGTCACCAGAGCATTTAATAAATGTGCAGGTTGACAGGATTTATAGAAACCTTTCCCTCTGCATAGCTCAAGGTATAACCCAAGGGTCTTCAATCACAGTCTACTCTACCAAATGACAAGGAGGAACAGAACAAGAAGGTTCAGAGTAGAAAAACATCTAGTAGGTAAAGGACTACAAAAGGAACTTGTAGAGCATGCATTCCCAGATTCAGCAAAGTGCTAAAAAAACGCCAAGGCAATAAATGGCCTGCCATCTGACTCATATTCCCTTTTTCGTACAATAATTCAATCAACCTTTTTAAAGCACCATTTATTAATATTTATTAAGTGTTCTAAGCACTGTGCTAGGTTCTGGGATATACAAAATGTAGTTTAAAACAGTCCCTGCCCTCCAGGAGCTTCCAATCTAATGGGTCTTATCCCACAGGAACTCTAATCAGAGATGGGAGTTTCATTATTGTACCCAAGGAATGTGTCCTTAAAGGATATCCCTAGCATTTTAATGATATAGTATTGGTGATGTCAACCATATTTTGATCCATCAGCCTAGAGCTGTCAAATGAAAAAAAAACTCAAAGTAGAACTAAATTGAATGAGGTTTTTTCATCAACCTAGCTTCTAGTTTTAGCTCTGGGACCTTGGGAAAAATATTCAACCTATCTGAGTCTCTAATGCCTCATCCAAAAAAATGGAAAAGGTCATCTGGGTGATCCATCCAGCAGTAAAATTCTAAAAGTTTGACCATCCATTCAGTTTTCAACTTCCTGTCCCACTCTCCACAGAGACTCTTCCAAACCTTTTCTTTTCTCCTCCAGCCTCCCCTGACTCTCTTTCCTCTCACTTAGACAAGAATTTTGTCCTATATTTCATAGAAAGTTTAGGAGCATCTCAGACACTTAATAATTACCTAGATGTGTGGCCTTGGGCAAGCCACTTAACCTCATTGCCTAGCAAAAACCTAAAAAAAAAAAGTTTAGGAGCAACTTTGCAAAACTGGAGAGTGTCCAGAAGAAGGAAATTGGAATAGTGAAGCTCCTTTATTCCAAGGACCAGTTGTACAAGAACCAGTTGAAGGAAGTGGGGAGGTTGGGATATTGGAAACAAGCAGGAGCAAGCATGGGGGGGGGGGCAGAGAGGGAGATAGGGAGAGTCATAATAACTGTCTTGAGGTCCTTGAAGGTCATCATATGGAAGAGAGATTAGATTTATTCCAAATTTAGCATGCTGTCAAAGTGATCATATTGCCAAATGGGCCTACAGGTCAGAACTAGGAACAACTACAACTTGTAACTTCCATAGAGAGATTAATGAAGCGTTAATGCCAAGAAAAACTTCCTTGCAATGAAGGCTATTCCAAAATGCAACATCGTGAAGGTCTGCAAGCACAGGTGGCAGGACTACTTTTCAGGTGTGTTATAGTGGGAACTGTAAGTTAGGTCATAAATTGGACTCTGTGTCCACTGGGCTCCCTGGGCAAATCCCTTAAACTCTGTTTGCCTTAGTTTCCTCCTCTGTAAAATGGAGCTAAGAATAAGCACCTACCTCCCGGGGTTGTTAGGAGAATCAAATGAGATAATAATTGGGAAGCACTTGGCACAGTGCCTGGGACCTTGTAAGCATTATATAAATGTTTATCATCATCATCATCAATATTGTTGTTATTAATGTTCTGATTCCATGACCTTGGATAAGTCATTTTTCTCCCTCTCTGGGATTCAATTTCCTCATCTGGAAAATGGGAAAAATAACAATTGCTCTGGCAATCTCAGGAGGCTGTGGGGAGGTTCAGTGAGGATCAGAGATGTAATAATCCATTGTATAACTCTAAAGGACTGTATAAATATAAGTCATTAATAGAAGCGAATAAAACATGGAGGATTTTTTAAGCATTCCTCCCATTTGGGTGTGCAGTTAGGCATGAATAATCATTCTAAAAAATATTAAAAATTAATTAAAACAGTTTCCTATAATATTTAATCTTATCAGCCATGTACTCCGATGTATTCCCAGGCAGCATGTCAGGACCTGAATAATTAAAGTAGACTGAGACTGTGATTCGGTCCTCTGACAATGCTTTCAACTTGGTACAGTGGAATTGAATTCTATCACCCAAGGAGAGTATCCTTACTATTGTATGGAAAGTTTCAGCCCAGTAATAACTCATAATAGCAGCATTAACCAAGAGAGCAGACATAATCTTCAGTAATGATGGCCTGGAATGACAAAAGTGGATTTGTCCTGGTGAAATAACAATTTCCTGCTACCTACTGGTCTGGAACTCCTTTAATCAGGTGAGTGATCCAAGCAAATATTCCCCAGTCTTTTCTGGGAGTACAAGTTTAACCTAAGGGACCATGGTGATCCCCTCTCCTGTACAGAAATGGTAAACAATATCAGGATAACATGAAATTGGTGAGGTCTAAGGTTAGGAGCAGGGGTGAGGGTGGGGACCACAGAGGATAAGAATGGCTAAAGGAATCACAAAACTATTGGAGTCCACTAAAAGTATGTGACCCCCAACCTCAGCTGAGCTTTCCAACATGGTGGTCAGTAATCCTCTTGCTCAGTCTCATGGTGCCACAGACCTTTTTCATTCTTCTCAAACTCTACCTCCCTGCCAATCCATCTTTTCCTTCTTCTCCCTGTAATCAGTCAAAAAATAATGACCACATCATTCAATGATTATATCTCCTCTATTACCAATAGTGAAGTCATCAAGTGCAAATTTTATCAACTTGTAACCTGCACGGTTAAAGACATTTCAGACATTCTCTCCATCCTTCCTATCTAAGGTACAAACTTAAATCTTCTACCAATTTATTTCCCATAGGACCTTGAGCAAGTTACTTAATTTCCCTAGATCCCACCTTCTTCATCTTTCAATGAGGTGTATGGAGTCGGTAACCTCCAAAGTCCCTAATCAGTTCTAGGTTTGTGATCTTTATGGTCTTTGCACTTGATTAAAATGGTAATCTAAAGTTGTTTAATGATTTTTTTAAAAATTGTCATCACAGCTACCCTACCAGATAGTTAACACAAGTGTAATGAGATTGCCAAGTCCATCAACCAATCGACAAGTTTTTATCAAGTGTGTTCTGCCTGACAGTCACTGTGCTAAGCACCAGGGAATGGAAAAAAGATAAGAATACAATTCCTACCCTTAGGAAGTTCACATTTTAATAGAAACATGTTCTAAAGAACATGGGCAGAATTCTTGACTGCTTCTAGTCAACCACATATACCAATTCAATTCGGAAAAACGGAACCAATATCTCTTCATTGCCTGTTGAGCAGGAGAAGCTTCTCAATAGATCTTTAAAATGAAGTGACCCACTCTTGGTCTCATTTCTTCTTTTTTCCAGCCTCAGAGTGAGAGAAAACTTTTGAAACCTGTTCTAGGGCATCATCTCTCTACTGCCATCCTTACCCCCACTTCAACCCCGGAGCATCTGTGAGAACATAACCCCTAAAGCATAGGTCCTACTTAAGCAAGTCTGAGACTTGATCTCAGAGCCCTGGCTGCCTCTTCTTCTTTATGCTTCCTCATCTAAATGTAGATAAAAAGTAGGAATCTTGACATGGACATTTCTATCTTTGAAAGTCACTTTATGAATTTGAGAGATAGAGAGATCCCTGGTCAGTCACGAAGCATCCTTTCCATACTTCAGAAGTCTTAGAGGGAAGATAACCACTGGCTAGACAATGAGGTCAACTACTGGTTGGAATTGTTTGAACAGCACATAGCCTAGGTGAAATACAAAATGCCAATTTAGTCATCCTTTTTGTGGTTTAGGTATAACAGTAATCATGATTAGGATAACAGTAATCATAAGATACAGGGCAGAGTTTAAGTCTTGTCAGTGTTCGTGAGTCTTTGTGTTTAACATTTCATTTGTATAAAGGAAATAAAATGTGACCTTATAACTGGTCTACATTGTACATTCTACTCCCTCCCGTTGGGGGGAGGGGTCCCTAGACATGAGTTCATCCTAAACTTTTAAGTATTTTTCCTAGAGGTATGAAAAGGCAAAAAGTGAAAGTTAAAAAAGAGTTTTACTCTTCTTTTAGGTGATTAGGGTTCCCCAGGACTAAATATGATCTGATTACATGGATGCAGCCGGAGCAGAGAGAGAACCCTCAATGAAAAGAAAATGTCCCTTGGGCCCAACCTTGGTTCTAATTGTTAGACAAATATGACTAGCCCTGTTCTACATCTGACAAAATTGATGCCCAGATGAGGGAAGTTTCTTGCACCAAATCACAGAGACAGCATTTGAATCTGGGTTTTCTGATGTCAAGGCTGATTTTTCAACTAGATCCCACTGACTCTCTAGTTCAGATCATGTCCTGTTAACTCATTCCCTCTCTTTAATCTTGCCCTCTTTACCATCTCTCTTCCTGTGCAGGGAGAGGCTTACAAATATCCTCAAATCTCCCCTATTCATAAGAAAACATTTTTTTTTTAAAAAAACCCTCTCTCATTTACCCTAATGCCTCCTCAAGCTATTTGTTCCCCTTTCCTTCCTCCTTCCTTTCACAGCCAAGCTTCTAGAAAAAGGAGCCAGTGCTCACTTCCTCCGCTTTCTAACCACCCACTCACTTGCTCGCTCCTTATCCCTTCACAATCTGGCTTCTGTCCCCACCACCCTTTCTCTCTGAAATATCATAACACTGTTTTTATGTATTCCTTGTGTATTTCCACATTCTGGTTTGTCATATGCTCATTCGTATACCTATCACTTTTACCTTATAAATTTTCTTGAGGAATGAATGAATGGATGGATGGATGAATGAATGAAGTCCCTAGGCAGACTTGAATACTCTTCCTAAATTAGTGTCTTTTGATAATCTGGAAAAATCTATTGATATGTTTGATATTTTGCAACCCATTCCTTTCAGCTTTTCACCCAGACCATCTTACCATCTGCCCTACATTTTTCACGTCACCTAGTTCGGTTCGGTGTTCTGTCCAAGACCCCTAGAATCTATGTCCCAAATGCCTCCAGAAAGTAGTACACTTAGCTTTAGAACTTCTGCCCTGGGGCCCAGCTAAAGTTTTTGATGACTGGATGAGAACAAACTCTCTTAGCCCACTTCTTTTCCATTCAGCTCTCTACCGAAGCCATCTTGCCTTATTTTTGCCTACATACCACTCCCTACCTCCATCTTTTGACTTCCTCATCTGAGCAATGTAATCAAATCAGTAACATTCACTGCTTCTGGAAAGGACAGATCAATTGACCCTTGAGATCAGCTTTCCATCCCTGTGACTTGCTAAGTCAGTGGTTCCCGATATTCTTTTATTCAGTGAACCCCTTTCACCAAATTTTTTAACCTTTTTAGATATTATAGTTTAATATAAGACTCATTATATTCTTTTAGATTTAATTGTTAAATGCTTATGATATCTACAATTATAGCTATTGCTCCAGAAAATTTACATAATATAATTATAATTATAAAATATAAAATCTTATGCTACCTATAATTAGAAAAACTCCAAATATAAAATTACAAAACTCTATAAAATAATTATGAATATTTTATGTAGAATAATTCTATAAAAATTAAAAAGATAATCCAGCAAAACTTTATATGCATGCTATTATCTGCAAGACTTCATATTAAATTTATTTTGCACATTTTGTTGATCATAAATAATATTTTTAATAAAACAAGTTACAACTTGGAAGATGTTTAACATAATATAATAGTCATAAATAAACTTAATTTCAATGTTGGACTTTTATTTGAACAAAAGACAACAATATTTGGCTCAACCCAATCTTAAATCTGGTTGTGCATCAAATTTATTTCTACATTTCTAACAAAAATGAAATAAAAATGCTCACTCACACAAATATATGTGGGAAATGGTCAGAGAATTTTACAACCTTTCCACAGACAAGAATTCATTTTTTAAAAAATGTTTAGCCATCAAAGCAATTGTAAAAAAAAATGAAAAGCTATCTTACAATATAAAATATTTACTTTCTACTAGCTAATGACAAGTACTATTTTAAATTATTAATATGCTTAAAGTTCAATTATTGCTTTATTTTAAACAGTGTTTATAGGTAAACTAAGCTTCATAAGAAAAGAATCTCTTCAAATATGGTTTTATTCTCTTTTGCTACTGGCACACTAGCTATAATCTTACAATGATTGACCAATTGAATGATTGACCAACATTGTCAACCAGTTTGTTTGAAAAATATATCAGTTAGAAGAATAGTAAATATAAGTTGAGAATGTTTAAATCAGAAAGCAATTTTAACACTGAAGTGAGAGGTAGCATAAGTTTTGATTCTACAGAACATTTGTGAGGCCACCACTTCTGCTGCTGACATTTGTCCTTCTCAAAGAAGATCTTGACATCTGGGAGATTATGCCATGACATGCTAGTAAATTGGATTTGAGAGAGGGAGGGTTATGCTAAGTCAGTAGCCTTACTTTCTGCTCTAAAGTTATATGGATCCAGTGGCCAGATATGAATAAGGAGGACTGGAGATAGCTTTGGATGATAATACATATACCCAGAGACCATGGTTTTCAAACATCTTGACATTTGTGCTACAGTAATTCAAATGATCATAACGTCTTGATGGTGTGATTAGACAACTGATGAGGCACAATAACAAGGTAGTAGAAGGTAATAGGAGAGCTACTCTAGTGCAGTGTACAAAATGCACATAATCTGCTTATCCATTAAAAATCAGTTTGTACTCCAGTCAAGCTATTGAGGAGATTTGGAAACAATTTGATGACAAATTGAGTACTTGAAAGAACATGATAACCTCATTATATATTTAGAGGGAACAGCAAGTCATACATAATGAATTTATAATTTCATGCACTATCTTTTTTATTACATTATGTTATGGAAGTGCTTGTTTTATTCCATAAATTAACATGTAAATAAATATTTTTTTAATTTTCCATATTGCATCTATTAGAATTGGTCAGATTTGCTGTAATTGCTGCGTGAATACCAAAATTGTGTGCATATTCATGAACACTTCAAATCACTTCAGAAACAAACCAACAATGATAAAAATGCTTATTATCACAAAGGAAAAAATTATATATATATATATATATATATATATATATATATATATATATTTACAAAAGTAGCCAATTGGTTAATGTTTAAGGTATCATTAAAAATAGTTTTCACAAAAACCCTTTGAGGTTCACCTACAACTAAATGGGAAACTAAAGTCTAAACCATTTGCTTTAGGCCAAAACTTTCTTCCCTAGCTGCTAATCCCCCATGTAAGTTTCTTGAGGACAAAGACTTTCTCAATTTTTAATTTATGTTCTCAGAACTTAGCATGATACCTTTTACTTAACAATTGTTCAACAAATGCATTTTATCCACTCAATGTATAATCTGAACCCCAGTGGCCCTTATCCAATGTCAGTTGATTCACATTTATGGATGGTGGAAGCCTAGTTTTATAATAATCTCTTTGGTTTCTCCACCAAAGCTTTGCCTTAATAAAATTAGAATTTAGTCACATCTTTTACATCTCCTGCAAGCATACAGGCCAATTAGCATCTGGAGATAGAACAGGTTATTGAAACAACCAATAATTCAAAATGTATTTATTTATAAATCTTTTTGAAAAATCTGAAAATGGACTCCCAGGGCAGAGCTAAGACAGCAGCATGAAGCTAACCTGCTCCTGGAGCTTTTCCCTGCCAAAGATAAATGAAGCTTCTACTCTGACATAAAAACTACAGATTCTACCAAGAAAAAGAGAAGATTCAAGGAAGTTTGCAACTGTAGACACCATAGAAAAATTAGAAACATTCTCTTTCCTCCTTTTTTTTTCAGAGGATTGCAAGGTATCTTCTCATCTCCCAGGTCTCATCTTCAATCTGGATTTATATAGTTAATATAATTCACTGTCCTTGTGAAAGGACACTTCCAGATTGCAACTTAAAACATGTAGTTTTGGGGGCAGCTAGGTGGTGTAGTGGATAAAGCACCGGCCCTGTAATCAGGAGTACCTGGGTTCAAATCCGGTCTCAGACACTTAGTAATTACCTAGCTGTGTGGCCTTGGGCAAGCCACTTAATCCTATTTGCCTTGCAAAACCCCCCCCCAAAAAAAACCCATGTAGTTTTCTGTTATAAATTGACATCTCTTCTTTAAGTTACACAAGTATGATCTATGATCTAAGCACAACTAGGTATCTCTGTCTCTTTTGCCATTCTCTCTTTAAAGAATGCAATTATTTTTTTCTCTCTGGTTGACATTGTAGCCATACACCTGACAGTAGTCTCTAAGTGCACTTCATCCCTTGCTATTTTCTGGGTCTGGAAGACCCTTGCTTCTATCCAGACTCAGTCTACTCTTACCTACTTCAGCAGAACTTTCTTGCCCTCTCCTTTATACTCATTCTAGTATACTTTCCCTCTAACATTACCTTCCATTTACATGGCACATATCTTATATGTTTGTTATTTCTATGTTTTCTCTCCCCCCATTAGAATATAAACATCTTGAGGGCAGAGACCATCTATTTGCCTTTCTTTGTATTCCAATTCACAAAGCACAGTCTGGCTTATAATAAGCATTTTTAAAATGTCTGCATCCTTTCTCTAGAACTGTGTATCATTTATCTTTGAATGCCTTTCTCAGCATGTGTGTGTGTGTGTGTGTGTGTGTGTGTGTGTGTGTGTTGCCCTTTTTAGTCTTTCTATGTCTCCACTGGATTTTCATCTTCCTTTAAAGGTACTGCCCAAGGGCTAGCTCAGGTATATGAACTCAGAGATCCCACCACTGTTGTCATGAGAAAATGATATATTAAGGAACTAGGGCAGAGATACTTTACATCTCATTCAGGGGATAGTAGAAACAACATTCTTCTCCCAATTAAAAATTCCCAGTCCCTGAATTCTCTCTGCACCTAAAAATGCTAGTGAACTATATAGCTTAAAACCTTCACTTATCACAACCTGAGTGTTATGTCAGCCTGGTCCTGGCCAGTTAATTCAGGTATTATCTTCCATTTATTCTATACATGTATCGCATTTCTCCAATTTTCTTCCATGTCTTCTATACATGTATCACATTTCCCCATTTTCTCCCATATATTCTATACATATATCCCATTATCCCAATTTTCTTCCATCTATTCTATACATATATCCAATTCCCCCATTTTCTCCCATCTATTCCATACATATATAGCATTTCCCCAATTTTCTTCCATCTATTCTATACATATATCCCATTTCCCCAATTTTCTCCCATCTATTCTATACATATATCCCGTTTCCCCAATTTTCTCCCATCTATTCTATACATATATCCCATTTCCCCAATTTTCTCCCATCTATTCTATACATATATCCCGTTTCCCCAATTTTCTCCCATCTATTCTATACATATATCACATTTCCCCATTTTCTCCCATCTATTCTATACATATATCCCATTTCCCCAATTTTCTTCCATCTATTCTATACATATATCGCATTTCCCCATTTTTCTCCCATCTATTCTATACATATATCCCATTTCCCCAATTTTCTTCCATCTATTCTATACATATATCCCATTTCCCCATTTTCTCACATCTATTCTATACATATATATCGCATTTCCCCAATTTTCTTCCATCTATTCTATACATATATCGCATTTCCCCATTTTCTCACATCTATTCTATACATATATATCGCATTTCCCCAATTTTCTCCCATCTATTCTATACATATATCCCGTTTCCCCAATTTTCTCCCATCTATTCTATACATATATCACATTTCCCCATTTTCTCCCATCTATTCTATACATATATCCCATTTCCCCAATTTTCTTCCATCTATTCTATACATATATTGCATTTCCCCATTTTTCTCCCATCTATTCTATACATATATCCCATTTCCCCAATTTTCTTCCATCTATTCTATACATATATCCCATTTCCCCATTTTCTCACATCTATTCTATACATATATATCGCATTTCCCCAATTTTCTTCCATCTATTCTATACATATATCCCATTTCCCCATTTTCTCACATCTATTCTATACATATATATCGCATTTCCCCAATTTTCTTCCATCTATTCTATACATATATCCCATTTCCCCATTTTCTCACATCTATTCTATACATATATATTGCATTTCCCCAATTTTCTTCCATCTATTCTATACATATATCGCATTTTCCCATTTTCGTTTATGTTGTATCTCCCCCATTAGAATGTAAGTGCCTTGAAGACAATTGTTTTGGTTTCTCCTTTGCTTCCCTGGGTTTTAGCTCAGAGCTGGCACCTAGTAAATGGATGTTTGTGCATTGATGTGTTGATTGAGTGTTCTCCTACCACAGATTATTTGCATTCCTTGAATGCAACAAAAGTTTGTGGGGGAGACAGAAAAAGACCAGGTACCTTGTTGTGACTCTGTGGCATCAAGAGAGAAATCTTAACAATCCCCATGATTTACAATTTCTTATTTTGGGAATGCTGGCATATTTCCTCTAAAAACCCACAGGGCTTCCAGGCTTCCAGGAAGCCCACCAAGACATTCTTGGTGGAAATGCTTGGGATCATTGGGGGAAAGAGTTGTACAATTTCATTTGCAACTTTTATTCGACATTCTTTGAACACTAACTCAGAGCCAGTATCCAGTGCCAATATACAAGCTTCATAATTAAATCATCCTACCTTCTCTTATTAAAAATGGGTCTGCTGGTTTGAGCAGGTTATTTGTTATACTGCCTGGGGCTTAGCTAATAATGGTGCAGCCAACCAACCCAGATGTCTTGCTGAGTACAAACCTGTCAAAAATCCTAGGTGGATGGCCAGATAACCAATTCAAACATTCCCCAGTCCTTGAATCTTCAGATTCAGGAAATGGTCCCCCCCCCCAACTGCCTGCAGTTCAGTTTTTCTCATGTTCAATATTACCACAGAGACTAGAGATGAAAGAAAAGATAGCAATTTAACTGTTAGCTACTTCTTGGCAGCTTCTAGAAGGACTGGTGGGGAGCAGTGAGCTAGGCAAGAAGTTAAGATGTGAGACACAAGACATTTGAGTGATCTATGGATTTCAATTATTCAGAGAATTCACTAAGGGCAGTTAGGAGCAATCAACCAAAAATATTAACAAAACATTGTGTGGATATTTGAATAACATAGAAATATCGAATGTGGAATATATAAATGAGATCCTTCTAATCAGGATCTCATTTTTGGAAAGGCAACTCAAAGGGGAGCCAGTAGTTCTCCCCTCACCAAAGGTCTTTCAGGAAGAGATTGGAATGGCCCTTTGTTAAGGATGTTGATTATTACTGGATAAGAGACTGGATGAGTTTGACAGAAAAAAGGATGGCCTGGAGTCAGCCATAGGCTGGACACTTTCTATATGACCATAAAGGAATCATTTTTCCTCTCTGAGACTTCATTTCTTCAACCATAAAATGTAAAGACTTATCCTTGTAGATAATGCTATGTAAATTTTAGAGCCCTATGTAAATTAAAGATGTCATTTTCTTACCCTTATGATTCTCAAATGGTCTTTTAATTGCAGGGAAGGCAGCTGGGTGGTGCAGTGGATAGAGCCCAGCCTTGAAGTCAGAAGGATCCAGCATCAGACACTTGACTCTTACTAGCTATGTGATCTTGGCCAAGTCACTCAACTCTTATTGCCTCACATCCAGAGCCATCTCCAATCATCCGGATTCACATCTGGCCACTGGACCCAGAGGATTCTGAGAAGAAAGTAAGGCTGGTGACTTAGCATAGCATCCCCTTACTCAAATCCAATTCATGTGCTTGCCATGGCATTTAATGTCATGGTCTTCATCATAAACAAAGACTGGCATCGTCATAATTGAAGGGACAATACCGCCAAACTGGGGTGGGGGGGTTGATTATGGAGAGGAAGTCTGGTGGATGAACAGAGTAGTGAAGTGAGAATCAGGAACACCTGGGTCTGCTTCTAATACATATTGGCTTTGTGATTTGGGATCAATCACCTAATCCCCTGGGGCATCCCCCAATGCTCTAAGACTAGAGATTGAAGAGGAAGTTCTAACCAGGATTACAGTACTACTACAAACAACAGTGTCCTCAGACTATCGCCCCTGGGGCACCTCCCTTCTCAATATGAAGTCCCTAGAATAACTACCCATTTCAAACTATAGATTCAGAGCCACTCACAAGCCCCCATCAGAGTGTTTCCTTTCTCTCTAGTGAGCCAGAAGATTTGATTAGTTCAAGACAAAAATATTTAATGAAATAGAATAGTAAAATCTGCAATAAAATAATCATCACCTATATATAGGGAGAGAATTTTCCTAAGGAGGAATTCCTTAAACCAATGAAATTTCCCCCAAATGAAAATAAGTAGGCTACTGTTTAAAAAAAAACACAACCTACCAGCAGTACCATAATGAAATTTCTCCCACAGCTAAATATGTATATAGACCCCATTAATGAGTTCTGGCCAGTTAGCATGAAGTTTTGACAGAATGGTTGAAACAGAGCCAAGGAAAGGAATGTTTGGCTCCTTAATGCACAATACTGTATTTGTCTCATTGTTAACATTAAAAATGTTAGCAAAATAATGTGACAGGTTATAGAAATAGATGACTGGAAATAGAATGCCATTTGCAAGGACTCTGGAAAGGGTGAGGAGTTACCTGTCTGCAATTATCCCCTGGGAATCCATATGGGACATAGTCTCTGATAGTCACTGTCAGGAAAAAAAATAGCATAGTAAATTAATTTTCTGCCTACCTGAAAGAGACCAGCACATCCTCTGGCTCTACTTCCTGTGTTTCTTCTATAATTCTCAGCCCCATACTTAATTAATTAAATGAGCCATCCTTATTTTGAAAACCAAAAAGGGTTGTCATAATTGTCATCACTGAGATTTTCTGAAGTTAACCACTCAAATCTTGGACTCCAGGATTCAGATTTGGTCCTCTGGAACATTACTATGCTCCCTGAAGGGTGAGCAACTAGGAAATGGAAAGTTTAAGGCATTGGATCTTCCAAGGGGCTTCATTATCCTTCCATAGCATTGAGAGTAGTCACAGATTAGTCCTTGTCTGATACTTCCTACCTACCCCTTTTCCTACCTGTTAAGACTAAGGATCTGGGGGGTGGGGGTGGGGAGAAAGGATTTGGGAATGTCTGTTTCTGATTTATTCAATTAGAGAAATAATAGTGTTAATGATAACAACAGTAATCACGGCTTACATTTTATGTGATGTTTCATAATCACAAAGCACTTTTCTGAAAAAATGAGTTGGGACTAGTTGATTTCTAAGGTCTTTTGCAATTCTAATCTTATGATCCTAGGATTTCTATAACTACATCATCCCATTTGTGTCTCACAGACAACTCTGAGATGTTTTATTATTCTATTTTTCAAATCATCAGATCACAGAATTGGAGCTAGAAAGGACCATAGGGTTATCTTGGAAGCCTTAGCCTTTATCAGGGCTCAACTTCAATACTTCCAATGAGAAGCTCCCTCTACCTCTCCCCACTCCCAACCACAGATGTTCACATTCTCTTTCCTCATATGGTCATTTAGAGCTGGAAGGAAACTCCAGCACTATCTGGGTCAACTTTTTCATTTTACAGAAGAGGAAACTGAGGTCCAAGGAAAGGAAATGACTTAACCAAGGTCAGAGGTAGGGTTTAAATTGGGACCTCTGATTCCAAATCTACCACTCTTTCCATTATACCACATGAAGGACCAACTTGTAAAAATGAACGTACTTTTCTTCTCCTGTCTCTAGCTTTTTGTCTCTCTGTTTTATCCCCTTCCTTTCTCTCTCTCTCTCTCTCTCTCTCTCTCTCTCTCTCTCTCTCTCTCTCTCTCTCTCTCTCTCTCTCTCTCTCTCTCTCTTTCCCTTCCTCTCTCTCTCTTCTCTTTTTCCTACCTTTCTTTCCGTATCTCTGTCTCTCTTCTCTCTCCTTCTCTCTCTTCTCCCTCTCTTCCCTTTTCCTCCTTGTCTCTCTTTCTGAATTTGTCTCTGTCTTTCTCTTTCTCAAATTTAAAGTACAAATTTAACACGGGTATAGAAAGCAGTGATGATAAAACCTCACACCCTTATCCTACCCACCTGAGTGGTATGATGAGATGGCTTAGTGTGCTGGAGGAGGGGTGGAAGAGGGAGGGAATGCCATCTTTGGAGTCAGCAACTCTGAACCTTATAGCCCCAGCTCTGCCTCTTACTGCCAGAGCAACTTGGACAAGATACTTCCTGTGTCTGAGTTTCATTTTCCTCATCTGAGATAGCAGAATTGGGTCTAAGGTGCCTCCCAGTTACGAATCAATGATCCTTTGGCTTGCCTAGGATGAAAGAATTGTTAAGTGTCTGGAGTAAGATCTGAATTCCAAGCGTAAGACTCTGTTCATTGTGTCATTATATAGAAAGGTTGATGATGGAGTTATAGAGAGAGTGATGATAGAAATAGGAGAGAGACAAAGAGACAGACACAGAGAGCAGAGACATGGCTTAGTGAATAGAGGGCCAGGTTTGTCCAGAAGACTTCTGTTCAAGTCCTGCCTCTGACATATACTAATGTGACCATAGACACAACTTCTCATGGCCCCAGGCAAGCCTCAGAAATCTAAGATGAAAAATTACAACCCTGATAGGCATTCATGAAGGGAGTTTCTACTCTGGAAATTCCCAAAGGGATGAAATCACAGATTCAAAACAAATTTGGAGGAGGGTGAGAGGAAAAGGGAAAGAAGAGAGAAATTAGAGCAGCTTGTGTTCAATTTTATGATCTCCCCCAACAACCTGATGAGATTACAAGGCATGAACCTTTGACTAGGAGTTTCTAAAGCCTCTCACCCATGGTACATGGTATGGACATTGGCCACACCTGCTTGGTGAGTGAACCCATAGAATCCTTCTACCTGCTTCTTTTTTTTTAGATTTTTGCAAGGCAATGGGGTTAAGTGGCTTGCCCAAGGCCACACAGCTAGGTCATTATGAAGTGTCTGAAGTCGGATTAGAACTCAGGTCCTCCTGACTTCAGGGCCGGTGCTCTATCCACTGTACCACCTAGTTGCCCCTTTCTACCTGCTTCTAATTGGTTCTCACCTTTGGTGTAGACATTGACCCCACCTGCTTGGTGAGTGAACCCATAAATTCCTTCTACCTGTTTCTTGTTTTTTCCCACCTCTGAGACTCAAGAGAACTCACCTGGGGGCTGCCCTGCTCTGGCAGAATGCATGGAGGTCATATCTTGTGGTTCAGGACTCCCTCTTCCCCTTTTGTCTGGAATGCAGTTGGGGGAGAGGTGTAGAGGGAAGAGGATTTCTCACATTCCCTAGACAGTCAGACACAATTACACACACACACACACACACACACACACACACACACACACACACACACACACACACACACACACACACACACACACACACACAGGAGTAGCTGATGGTCAATGATTGGGAGAGAAGCATCCATCAGGTGACCTGAGGATGTTCATCATCACCCTTAATTCCTCAGCACCTTTTGCCTTCTATTTTCTTTTCTGAACATACACTCGTCTAGATTTTCTGAGAAAGGACTTTTTAATGAATAGTCAAGAGTTCCCAAGACAGGGAGGCTGGATGGTGCAGTGGATAGAGCACCGGTCCTGGAGTCAGGAGTACCTGAGTTCAAATCCGACTTCAGACACTTCATAATGACCTAGCTGTGTGGCCTTGGGCAAGTCACTTAATTCCATTTGCCTTGCAAAAACCTAAAAAAAAAAGTTCCCAAGAGACGGGATGTTTCTGAGTTCCATTGTTCAGGTAGTGATCCCCTAGAGGTAAATTCAATGGAATGTTTTTGGAGAAAGCTACCCAGGCAGATAGGTCAATAGAGTGCTGCATGTTGAGTCAGACTTGAGTTCAAATTCTACCTCAGACTTCTACTAAGGGAGAGACTGAGCAAGTCGCTTAATTTGTTTGTTAAAGTTTCCTCATCTGTAAAATGGGCATCATAATGAGCACCTTCCTCTCAAGGTTGCTATGAGTATCAAATGAGACAATATCTGTAAAACACCTTGTAAACTTTAAAGTTCTATAAAAATGTTTTCTATTACTGTAGGACCAAAGACCTGATGGGGTGGGAGACTAGAAGACTTTCATTTTTCCAACGCTCCATATTATTGCTATGCTCTTCCGCCAGTGCTGGTCCAAGTGAAGGGGAAACACTTTCAGTAGCCCCCAAACTGCCTTTAACTTCAAGCAGCATTTGCTTATGGACTCCTTTGAATCCTTGGCTGTTTAATGAATTTTTGTGGTGGGAAAAAATAGACTGTTCTCTAACCAGTATCCATTTAGTACCTTGATTGTCTATAGTGGAGAACCCACGAGTCACAGTTGGGAAAGCCTAGCTAGGAATCTCACCTAAACTTTAATTTAGATGTTTTCCTGGAGAATTGAGGGAGTGGTCAGGGCTTGAGCCGATGAGAAAAAAGTTGGCCCTTTTAGAGTCAAGCACCCAATGTCTACTGAGGTCTGTGTGAACTCTGAGTCCCTGGGCAGCTCTAAACCATGGGTTACATAATGTAGAACGCTACGTTTATACACACAGCAATATATAAATACATGTAAAATAACAATCAGCTTTTCTCTTCATTTTTAAGCTTGATTTGTTCAATTTTGCTGATGGCACCATATTGGCAAATGTTTCTGTTTTGGACCAGCCAACATACTGTGGAGTAGAAAATAGAACAACTCCATATTTGCTTAGATTTTTTGGCACAGCAGATGTCCCTGAGCTTAGCGTTCATTAAGCAACAATGTAAAAGATGCTCTGGGAAAGTTGGCTTTTTAATTATATAAATTTTTTTTCAGCTGCCTTGTATCATGAACAGACTTGTTGGTACTGAACATGGCCTAATGGGCAAGTCTTGTGCATATCTTAGAATCGTACATGGGGATTACAAGCTCAAAAGCACCCAACCAACTTCTGATGTTGCTACAACACAGTACCCTCCTTGAGGGAGGGGAAGAAAGATTTGGCTGAAATAGCAAGAACTTCAGACCCTGTGATGTGAATTCAGAGTCTCTCTGGAGATTTGTGGAGGGTTCCTGAAACAAAGGCATGGTCACTAGCAGGAGGAAGTCAATATTTCATTTGGAGACAATAGAAAGTGGGATGATTCATTAAAATCGGTTTAATCTTTGGGAGAGTAAGACCGCCAAAAAGGAGTACAATAATTTTGGACCTCCCAAAAAGGAGGATGGACCTGATATCCCCTTAACCATCTTGTTATTTCCCCCCTGCCCTATTCATCTAAGTATCCAATACCTTCTGATAATCATACTGCAAGCATAAGCAGAATTGGGGTTATTTTCCATGACTATTTTTCCAACATGGGTTCCAACTGAATGGAAAATGAGACATATGTAGTGTCAAAAAGCAATGACATCAGGGGCAGCTAGGTGGTGCAGTACATAGCGCACTGGCCTTGGAGTCAGAAGTACCTGAGTTCAAATCCAGCCTCAGACACTTAATAATTACCTAACTGTGTGGCCTTGGGCAAGCCACTTAACCCCCATTGCCCTGAAAAAATTATAAAAAAAAAGCAATGACATCATCACAAGACATAGGTGAAAAGCAGGTACATCCCAAGAGAGATGAATATGCCTGTGAAACAATTCTTTCTTGTCTCCCAAGGGCACATGGGGAGCTTGTGGCATAAACAACAAATTAAGTCAACTGGAGTGGTTTCATCGTTGACACAGTCAAAAAATATGACAACTCAAAAAGACAAGTTCAGGTTCAGGGGGACCCTTAATAAAAGACAGTCTCCTCTTCTAGGGGGACCCTAATAAAAGGCTCATGGTTTCCATTTCCATCAGGAAGCTACTTCTCTTCCCCATCAGGTAACAATCCTTTTATTTATTCCTGGACACTAGGGCATGGATCACAAATAATCTGAAAAGTTCAGTGGCAAAAAGAAAAAGGAAGGAAAAGAAGGATGATGCAACAACTTGAGGATGAGAAGGGGACGAAAGTGAGTCCAAAGAGCAGACCTGAGGGAAAGGAAAGAAGGGGAAAAAATGGATTTAGAACAAGGATTATTTAGAACTAGAAGAGATTGCAGAGATTATCTCATCCACTGTATTCATTTTATAGATGAGGAAGCTGAGGTCTGGAGAGACTAAGTGATTTACCAAGGATCACCTAGGTTAACAAATGACAGAAAAGGCATTCAGAGATGTTCAGACTCATTTCACTATATCTAAAATTGCTCTAAATCATTATTAATTACAGAAATGCAAATTAAAACATCTCTGAGGTACCACCTCATGCCTCTCAGATTGGCCAATATGACCAGAAAGGAAAATGGTCAATGTTGGAAGGGTTGTGGGAAATCTGGGACACTTACATTGTTGGTGGAGCTGTGAACTGATCCAACCTTTCTGGAGAGCAATTTGGAATTTTGCCCAAAGGGCAACAAAAATGTGCATACCCTTTGATCCAACAATACTTGGGTGTGTATCCTAAAGGGATCATGAAAAAGGATAAAAATACCACATGTACAAACATATTCATAGCAACTTTTTTTTGTAGTAGCAAAGAATTGGAAATTGAGGGGATGCCCATCAATTGGGGAATGGTTAAATTGTGGTATATGTATATGATGGAACACTACTGTTCTATAAGAAATATGAGGGATTTCAGAAGAATCTAGAAAGACTTACATGAATTGATGCCGAGTGAAATGGGTAGAATCAGAGCATTATACACATTAACAACAGCATGGGGGTGGGGGGATGGTCAACTGTGATGGACTAGATCATTCCAATGGTACAATAATCAAAGACAATGCTAAAAGACTTGTGATAGAAAATCCCATCCATATCCAGAGAAGGAACTGTGGAGTTTAAATGAAGACCAAAGCTTACTATCTTCAATTTTTCAAAATTCTCTTATGTATTATGTCATTTTTTCCTCTCTAATGTTTTCTTTCTTCCGTTTGGATGTGATTCTTCTCTCACAACATGTTCAATATGGATTTATGTTTAGCATGTTTTAAATATAGAGCTCATATCAGATTCCTTTCTGTCAGGGGAGGGGGAGGGGAGGGAGGGAGGGAGAAAATTGTAAAACTCACAACTTTGCAGAACTCAAAAGTGATTGGTAAAAACTACAGTTGCATATAGATGGAAAAAACAAAAAAAAATACATATTTATTTAAAAAATCATAATGGGACACTAATGCTGTTACTAATATGGGAGCAGCTACTATGCCTATTGAAGGGTGTTCAGAGATCTCCTACCCTTTACAATGGAAGTCTAAAGAGGCAGGAAGAGTTCCAATGTACTTGACAGATCAGGGCAGTCACTCCTCTTAAACTCGATTGAATAGACCACTCTCTCTGACTCTGTCACCAGTTAGCTTTGGCATATGCCCCCCCCTTGTCCTCTCACAGAAACCAAAGGAACCCACCATACTCTGGTCAACCAGAAGCTGGAGCACATAAGTCACAGGAAGTGATTAGGAAAATGGCTTGGTCCCATGGAAAGCCCCAGCATCTCGGGATGGGGGGCTACTCTCGTTCCCCACTCCCACCCCATTATAATTCCTAGACTCTTTCCCACTCTGATCCTCTAGGTGATAAATGTTTGGGGAATGGATGTGTGTGACAAATAGCTCACAAATTTAGGAATATAAAAAAGAAGAGCACCCTGGGACCACCTGGCCTCTTACCAAAAGTTCCCTAGCCTCTGCACATACCATAGAGCAGAGCAAATATTTTCTTAAATGCTTCCAAGAAGCTGAGGGCAGCCAGCAAGTAGGCAAAGACAGAGGTTTGCTTCACATGGCCAACCTCTTGGTGGTTCCTGGCTCTGGGCCACCCTCTCCCCTGTAGTCACACCTTGGGCTAGAGGACAGAGAGAGACCTCTCACCCATCTGACCCTCATGCAGAGGGCTCCAGAGATGGAGGCAGTTCCCAAGGACTTGAAGGATGAAGCTGGAAAGGCCTTCCTAGGGCTCCCCTTTGGAGAGAGGGGGTGGTGTGGTCCCTAATCCTCCCTGGGGAATGATCTACAAGTGGCCAGTTCCTAATGAGGGGGGCACCAAGAACTACTCCACTTCCTTTCAGGAGGTTGCAACGTCCTCCAAGCTACTCTTAGGAGATAGACACCATCCATCTTGGACTGAAATCCTGCCCAACCATTCCACTCTCATATTCTCTTCCATCCCAGCTCTCTCTGCCCCTGGAAGCAGCTTGTTTCTCCCTCAGTCCGTGACCCCCCTCCTAGCCTGTGACTTTTTCCAGGAGCCCCAATCTTCCCTCACTGTCAGCAATCCAATTCAACAGGTCATTACTGAGTTCCTACTATGTGTGGAAAAGGCCTTATTCTTAAGAGCACGTAAATCAGAGGGAATTGCCAGTCATTGCTCCCAACTCCTCCTGATGAGGCTGTAAATTCTCCTCGAATGGTAATCAAACTCAGATGTTCCCAACCTCCCTGCTCCCAAAATCTGGAGCTACCTGAGCTGCAAAAGATACCCGAGCCACAGGAGGAATTTCCACAAGTTTTTACAATCGGAGTTGCCAAAGAAACCACTTCCTAGGGAATCCATGTGTTTCAGCTTGGAGCTGGAGAGTGGGGAGGTGGGATTGGTTGGTTGGTGGGGGGATGGCGGAGCAAAGGGGTGATCTCAGGGACTTCAGAAGGGCCTGGTCAGGTGAGGTGGTCCTGTTCTTGGTTGGCCATCTTGGATTTGTGATTCAATAATTTATCTCGACCTATCAGGAACCTGATGCCTGTTCAGCTAGAAGGTTACTAGATCTAGGGTCAGGAAGACCCGAGTTGAAATCTAACCTCATCTGTGTGACCCTGGATAAGTCACTTCACCCTGTTTGCCTCAGTTTCCTCATCTGTAAGATGAGCTGGAATAGGAAATGGCAAACCACATAGCTAGAAGCTTCTGAGTTCATGTTTGAACTCATGAAGAGGAGTCCTCCTGGTTCCAAGACCCATGCCCTATCCATTGTGCCACTTAGCACCTCTATTTACGGCTAAGTAAACACCTGAAGAAGAACCAGCACAAGGACCCCATGCTTCCCACTAGAGACAGCTTCTGAGTTGAGCCTTGAAGGAAGCTTGGGATCATAAAATGCAGAGATAAGGGGGGCAAAGCATTCCAGGCAAGGAGGGAGTCAGAGGAACCAAGTCATGGAAAAGAGAGACGCCATGTTAAATTTAAGGAAGAACAAACAGACCCAGTTTGCTAGTAGGAAGATTTGAGACAAAATAGGAAATTAGACTGGAACGATGGGGCAGGAACCAGAATGTGGAGTGCTTTAAAGGCCAAATAGGGAAGTTTATACTTTATCCTAGGAAACCACTAAAGGTTTTTGTTCAAGACTGACAGGGACAGACCTGGGCCTTAGGAAGATTACCTTGGCAACCATAGGGAAAGTGGTTTAGATAGAAAGAAACTTAAAGTTGTGAGTCCAATTAGGAGATTGGCAATAGTCCAGGATAGAGGTTCCAGGGGGCCTGAACCAGGGTGGCCACTGCCTGAATAGAGAGAAGGGGTCAAATGGCCCCTTCTGTGGTATGGCCACAGGGATAAAACTTGGCAAAGGATTGAATGTGGAGGGAGAGAGAGGCAAGAGTGGGAAAAGACTCTGAAGCTATGAATTGAAGAGCACCCCCAACAGAAATAGGAAAGGATGGAGGAGGGGCAGGCCTATGGAGGAAGATAATCAGTTCTATTTCAGATAGAGTGAATTGAAGATACTGATGAGACATACAGATGGAGCTATTCAGTAGGCAATTGGAAATGAGGGGATGGAGTGCAAGAGAGAGAGGAGGTCTGGGTAATAGAGATTTGGCATCCATCTGCATATAAATGATCAGTGAAGCCAAGGGAGTTGATGAGATCTTGGAGAGGGAGAGAGAGACAGAGAAGACCCAGGACAGAACCTTAGAGGATATCCATGATCAGTCACTCACACAACAAGCCTACTATGTTTGAGGCATTGTGAGACCGCCTGTAAAATGATTACCTTCCACCCCCACCTCTCTCTCTGTCTCCTTTCTTCTCTCTTTTCTCCCTCTCTCTCATCCTCTTTCCTCTCCCCTTCCTTCTCCCTCCTTCCTTTCTCTCCTCTCCTCCTCATCCTCTCCCTTCTTCCCTATCTTCCTCTCTCTCTCCCTATCTTTTTTTTTCCTTTCTTCTCCTCCCCCTTCACTAAATCAGTATACAACAGAGGCAGGGAGTATTCTTAGGATAGACTAGGAGATGACACGTGTTCATAGAGAGTCAGCTGTCCCCAGGTACCCCAATAGCTGCTTTAGACTATGGTGATGAGGAAGTTACCTGAATTTACTCCCAGCTCCTACACAGGTCAGCAATTAGACTTCTTTACTGAGGAGGCAGAGTGCATAGAGGGTAAGGCCTGGACCCAGGAAGACTTGAGTTGGAATCCAACTTCAGACACTTACTCTATGACCCTCTCCATTTCTCTTAATTCTGTTTGCCACTGTTTTCTCATCCATAAAACAAGTTAGAAAAGGCAATAGCAAAATGCTTTGGTATAGTTGCCAAGAAACCCCCAAATGGGGCCAAAAGAGTTGACACAACTAAACAACAATTAAATCTGTCTTTTATTTCCTTCAAGATTCAGCTCAAATGCCAACTTTATCACTTTTCACAAAGTCATGAATGTCCCCCCCAAAAATCCTTGTGCCCATTCTTCTTTTTAAAAAAGCTTATTTTATTTTATATTTCTTCCACATATACTGACAAGAGAGTTGTTATCCAAGTAAGTTATATGTATATATATATGTATATATATATATATATATATATATATATATATATATATATCCATATAGGTTGTCTAAATTTGGCTTTTAGGAAGGCAAAGAGATATCCCATTGCCCTTTTTCCAAGAGAAACAGTGATTCTTTATGTAGGGGAACATGAGACTGAGCCAATGCATTTGACCTATGCAGTCTCAGAGAGAAAATTCTTGATTAGATTTGTGTCTATTTTCCCATTCCCCCTGTCAAAAAAAAAGTTACTTGTGTCTAGGGGAAAAGATTTTCTTTTTATATTTAAACTATTTTCCTGGTGGCTTAGGGAAAAAGTACCCCAAGATAGTGCCCCTTCCCACCAAATACTGGTTACAAAAAAACAGACCAACAATAGGGAATAAACCCTTTATATAAGCAGATAGTAAACAGAAACCAAAGAATTTATATAGATTATATCAGACAATACACAGAGTTAATGAACTAGGCAAACTGGAAATCAAGAATAGTTGAGGAACTGGCTTCTTGACTTCCCTCTCTTGAAGGCAGCCCAGAACCGGAGTACCCTCTCTTGAAGCTAGAAGAAAAAGGTCTTTCTTCCAAGCTTTTGCCAACTCTACCCCTCAAAGAGACACATCATGTTGCGTAATCATACTTTTGACTAATCACAAGAATTTTATGCAAATGCAAATAGACTTGAACCCTGGATTATACTTGTATAGATGTTTTTCCAATAGGATGTAAACTTAAGTACAAGAATTTCCATTTTTGGTTTTGTATGTCTAGAAACTAGCAAGTATCTGGCATAAGACAGACAACAAATGTTTGATAATTGATTGATTAGCTTTTCAAGAGTTAGCAGTAGGGGTGGCTAGGTGGTGTAGTGGATAAAGCATCGGCCTTGGAGTCAGGAGTACCTGGGTTCAAATCTGGTCTCAGACACTTGATAATGACATAGCTGTGTGGCCTTGGGCAAGCCACTTAACCCCATTTGCCTTGCAAAAACTTAAACAAAAATAAAAACAAAAAAAAAGAGTTAGCAGTAGCAAAGTACTGATGTATATCCTACAAAAGCATATAGTAGAGGGCACCCATAATTGTACCCACTTAGCCAAAGAAAATAGTTTATAAATAATACTTGGGAATACTAATATCAAATGGTTTATGGATAATATCTGAGAATACCAACACCTAGTGTTCCCAAATATTATCCATAAATTATTTCATAGGGAGGAAAAAACTATTTTCTTAGGGAAGAAAAGGGATATTGTGTTCCCTAAGCACCTTGAGCTGGGAATCCAGTCTTCCAGTCAGAGAAGGAAGAGTTTCTAAAATGTCTCTCAATCGATTTCTAATTCAAGAAGTTCCCAAGTCTGAGATTTGGGTCATCAGGACTTCTAGAGAAAGATTTTTCTGGTGCAGCAGACTCTCAGACTAAGGCGGGGGGAGGGGGGGTATCCCATTGTTCTTCTACAGTGGCCATGGAATTGGAAAAGATAAACTTATGTCCCAAGCCTAAAGAAGGGCAGCACCAAGGAATGTTCAAATTACCAAACAATTGTACCCATTTCACAGACCAACAATATTATGCTTAGAGTCTGCAAGCTAGGCTTGAGCAGTTTTGAACTAAGCATTATCAGAAGAGCAGGCAGAGACCTAGATGCCAAATCATCAACATTCTCTGCATTATGGAGACTATAGGAGAGTTCCAGAAAGACATCTACTTCTGTTTCACTGACGACACTAAAACCTTTGACTTTGTATCACAACAAACTATGGCAAGTCCTCAAAGAGATGAGAGAACAAAATCATCTTAAACCCTCCACGGGGGTCAAGAAGCAATAGTTAGGACCAAGGATGGAATTACTAATTGGTTTGAAATTGGGAAAGGAGTAGAACAAGGACGCATGTTGTCCCTGTATTGATTTCACTTACCCGCGGAATCCAAGTTCCTAGGAGAAATAACAAAATCTCAAATATGCAAACGATACCATTCTGATGGCAGAATGTGAAGAAGAATAAAGAAGCTGCTTGATGAGGGGGCTGTAAACACTGACTTAAAGCTTAACATAAACAACAACAATGACAAAGATCATGGCAACTGGTCCAACCACTTCCTGGCAAATAGGAAGAAGAAAAAGTGTCCAGTTTTATCTTCTTGGGTTCAAGATCACTATGGACAATGAAAACAGCCATGAGATTCAAAGGCACTTGCTCCATGGAAGGCAAACTATTGCAAATCTGGACAGCATACAGAGAGAGAGAGAGAGAGAGAGAGAGAGAGAGAGAGAATGACCACTTTACCAACAAAGATTTGTCTAGTTTTTGAATGGTTTTTCCAGAAATATATGGCTATGAGAGTTGGACTAAAAAGAAGGCAGAGTACTGTGGAATCATGGTGCCGGAGAAGACTTTTGAGATAGTGAGAAGACCCAATCAGTCAATACTTTAAAAAATTAATTCAAAGGATTCATTCAAAGGACAAATTCTGGAGCTTAAATACGTTGGCCACATACCCTAACCCTAAGACCCTGATGTTGGGAAAGATTGAAGAAAAAAGGAAAAGGGGTCAGCAAAGGATGGCATGGTGTCATAGAAGCAATGAACACAAGCTGGGACAGACTTGAAGAGATAGTGGAGGGATGGGTCTAGGGATCTATGGTTTGTGGGGGCAAGAAGAGTCAAACATGACTGAATGATTAAATGATAACATGCCTGATATCCATATTGTATGGGAGCTAGTGATCTTTTACTTTACATTTGGAAAAACATAGGGGCAAGCCATACTAGGAGTGTATTAGATTTTCTTAAAATAACTCCAAGTAGAGCAACCAACAAATAGAGAGGAAGTGATCCTTTGAAGACAGATTCAGGACCTGCTTTGGACTGTTCTATGTGAGCTCAAAGTCTTTGGGGTGCCCACAAATGAATGAATGAGTAAACCAACATAGTTACTAAGTTTTCTTCCTAAAAGGAGTCTATATCAAAACTTTCTTTCTAATTTCATTAATCCCTAAATTCTCCTCCAAAATACCCAAATGAGACCCTTGGACATTCTCTTTCCTAAAAGTCAATGACCTGAGTCTCTTCAAAAGGCAACATTTGGGTATTCCTAGTTTTTCTGTTATTCCCTAACAGAGCCTTTGGAGGATAGAGCAGTCTGCAGGGTAATTAGGTATACTTGGTGCCAGTGCTTATTTTGAATGTGAGCATTATTTACCCAATATACCTTAACAGCTCCATCTGTTAGAGTAAAACAGATTTTGGAAACATCCCCACTGATTTTGGAAACATTCACCAACTGGTTATTAGGAAAATCCACTCTTTTTTCCCAGGTTAGTTAGAAAGCTCCACCTTATTGCAAATTGGCCAAGGCAGATGAACATATCCTTATAGATTCCTAAAACCAAAAGAACAGAAAGGTTTACATCATAGAATTAAGGAACATGGCAGATTCCTAATCTGAAAACTAAAGTATCTCTTCCTAAATTAGGAAGCAATTCCAAGTCCACAGTTAGAAGGTAGCTTATTTCATTTCAGTTCATTTCAGCTTTATTTTCCCCCTACTTGAGTCTACATGAGCCTTTCTGATTTGTGTGAAAGATTGAGAAGACACAAGGAAACTTTATTTTCCAGACTTAGCCGGGATTCTACTCTTACCAAAAGTGAAATCATTCCCACTTTATCAACTCATTCTCAAATGCTCCTGCAAACTCATCAGTTCAGATGATGACTAATCAAGCAATTTGACCATCATTCAACTTTTGTCTATTTCTTCCCATAAATTAACCATCAAATGTGCTGGGGGGGGGGTCTTTCTCATTTTCCCCCAATAGCACAAGGATGCAGTGAAGCACATGGACTACCCATCATTCTTTTCTTTCTCAAATCACACATTTCTTTGACAACATCCTTTACTCTGGCTCTTCTTTTCATTTATGACTCCTTCTTTGTTTTATGTTACAGTCTGCTCCTACCCAGCATACACTTCTTTGTTGCCCATTGAGCAAACCTACTTTCTTCAGAGATATCAGCATTCTATGACCTGAAGTTGTGCAATGACCTTCTTGAGAGCTGTAAAAGCACAGATTTAGAGCTTCGAGGGACCTTGGAAATCCTCCTTCATTTTATTGATGAGGCTCAGAGAGTGAAAAGACTTGACCAATATCATATAGATAATAAATAATAATATTGAGACAAAGAAGTCCAGTCCTAGAGTTCCAAATTCAATATTCTTTCTATTACATTCTGTTGACCTCCTCATGGCAGAACTGGATAGAACCTAAGACATTAGTTATAGTAATAATAGGCAGTTATATTATAGGAGTGAGTTAATGAGAGCCAATTGCTAAAAGTTCAGCGGGAACATTTTTATCTCAGAATCAGCAGAAACTAAAAAATCAGGAATTGACTTATTGTTTGCTAATTTTCTAGACTTAAGAAAGTAGGTTAAGAAAAGGTTAATAATAATATAGATTAAAATGTGAAAAATGTGTCATGGGTATTCCCTACACAACAGAAAGTCAATTGTTAAATGTTAAACATTTAGCAAAATACCCCTGGAGGTTTGCAGAGCACCTTAGAGAAAATATTTCATTTGATATATTAAGTCCAGGGATTCCCAACAAGAGGACTACTTTTTAATGGTAAAAATCTCACAGCATTTGTACTATTGACTCTGTTGACCAAGAAAATCTGTATAACAAGAGGCTATTATGTATTCACTAAGACTGTCAATTGAATTTGTATTTGATTAATCAAAACAATATATACATTTGAAAGACAGCGATACATACATGTGGCAGGCACATTTATTCAGTCCAAAGAAGGTATGTTTGCTTATTTAGTAGAGGGAGTCATGGAGAGACTAGAAGCATGGAGGCCATTTAGGAAACTGTCGTAATCATCCATTAGAGAGGTGATGAGGGATTGGACGAAGGCCCAGATACCAACTATGTGGTTGAAGTTTTATAAAGATGAGAATTGCAATGCTTGGTGAGCATATTAATTTTCAAGCCCCTTACAATAATACTGAGCTCCCCCAATATGTCTTAGCCCACAGGTTAGATACCAGGGATGTAATCTAACTTCCTCATTTTATAAATGAGGAATGAACCAGAGGCCCAAAGAGGTAAAAAGACTACTTGGGATTGTAGAAACATAGTACATATTCTGTCTACCTACCTTTCTAACTATTTTCCTCTCCAAGGTCACAGGTTGCAAGTGCCATAGCTGAGACTGATGGTTAGGTCTTCTGATTCATCACCATCACAGAGTGATACAGGAGGAAGTATCAGATTGAGAGCTGACCTCAGAGTCAGGAAGATTTCCCTTCTAGGTTCACAACAAAAACGGACCAGCGATCCCGGGCAAGATATTTAACCTCTTAGCTCCCCCAAGCAACTCTCCAAGGATATCAGTTACAGAAATGCTTCAGTTAGATTGATAAACTGCTTTTTCTTCGCCAAGAATTCCCTAGCCCGTGAAATCACAAGTGCAGACAAAAAAAAAGTCTATGTTTTTGTTCAAAAGGTCTGTTATTTTATCAGTGGAAAAATTCATTCCTTGAGGATCATAATCTGTCCTTATTTCATTAATTGTTATGTCCAAAAAAATGTATCACCAGGTCATCTAGTGATGACAAGTCTCTCCACATTTGGCTAGATTGCACATGCAATCATATATTTAAAACTGGGTGGACTTTAGGGGTCAATTCGTTCAACACCTGTCATCTTGAAAATGAAAAAAAAAAATGAGGCACAGAGAGTACCTCATCCAAATGGCTTACACAACTACTAAATGACAAAGATAAAATCTGGAGATTCAAATCTCACCTCAGACACTTATAAGCTGTGAGACCCTAGGCAAGTAATTTAACCTGTTTGGGTTTAAGTTTCCTCATCAGTAAGTGAGGAGGTTGAACTAGCAAATGACATCTGAGGTTGCTTCCAATTCTAAACCTATAATCTGTTCATACTACTATACTTTTGCTTTTGCTAACTCTTTGATTGGAAATATCCTACCCCATCCTCTTAATCATCCAAATTCATTTATTCCGTGTTTCAGTTCCCGGGTCAAGTCCCGCACATTTGATAAGAAACCATCTGTTCCAACGTCTAAATCATCAATTAAAAAGTCGAATAGGTTATGAACAAGGACCAAGCCCTGCCATGTCCCCTGGTAACCTCCCTCCAGGTTGACATTAATCCATACTCTTTGAGTCTAGTTGTTCAACAACAAAAAAATCTTAACTTATAATCATACCATTATTAAAATCAGATGGGGGGGCGGCTAGGTGGCTCAGTGGATAAAGCACTGGCCCTGGAGTCAGGAGGACCTAAGTTCAAATCTGGTCTCAGACACTTAATAATTACCTAGCTGTGTAGCCTTGGGCAAGCCACTTAACCCCATTTGCCTTGCAAAAAATCCTAAAAAAATCAGACAGGAAGTTAAGTCATAAATATCAGAATTTGAAGCTGTTTATTCAACTGCTGAATACATATTGCACATTTTTATTCTGGTTCTGCACTGTTCAGAACATTCACAATGAGCTTTTTCTGCCCATCTACTTACTGGCGATCATGTTCTCCAATGAAGAAGTTTCTCTTCTCTTCAGACAGCTCTACCTGAAGAATACAGGACCACTTGAACTTGGGCAGTCACTTGTAAGCCTGAACATGTCTACATCAAAAACATTGTCCAGTCACCTGCTCAGGTGTGAAAACACAATGAGGAAAAAGCAACCAGACCCAAAGTACACCTCATTGAGATCCTTCCCCCAGCCTACTCATTCTCTACCCCTTGATTGAGGCAATCATGCTCACATTGACCATTCTCTGGATGGACTCTCATCGGAAATCTAGTGAAAGAGTTACTAGAAGAGTCAGAGAAGAGGGCCTTTAGAGTCCATTGAGTCATCAACTCTTCCTGATCAATAGAGGCACCATCATATCAAAGACACAAGAGTGCAGGGTAGCACATGACTGACAGAAAGCCACTGGGAATTCATTTTCAAAGTATTCAATCAGGGGGCAGCTAGGTGGCACAGTGGATAGAGAGTCAGGAGGACCTGAGTTCAAATCCAGCCTCAGACACTTCATAATTACCTAGCTGTGTGGCCTTGGGCAAGCCACTTAGCCCCATTTGCCTTGCAAAAACAAAAACAAAGACCTGAAAAAAAAATCATGCTGAAAGTAGTCAGTCAAGGAGAGCACTCTTGGCTGGGAGTCAGAGAAGCTTTGTGTACTTCTGGTTGAAGTCTCGTTCACACAAGCCTATGCCATATTAGAAAGGGCTCTCAAATCCCCTCTACCACTTTATCACTCATAGAATCTTGGAGAAATTACTTCACCCCTCTAGACTTCCATTTCCTCAAGCAAAGAATAAGGAGAATCAATTCTCAGTCCCCTCAAACTTCAGATATCCTGTGATGAGCTCCATTTTACCATTGAGGAAATCTAGCATCAAATAGTGCTTTGTCCAATATCACATGGTCAGGATCTAAATTCAACACTGATCTCTATATTCTAAAAATCCAATAGCCAGGGAAACTATGCCTATCACCCTCTGTATGTGGTATTTTACCCTATTTCTCAACTCTTCCCAAAAGAGTGTAATCTTGAAAGGCAGGGACTAGCTCACTTTTGTTTATATTCCCAGAACCTAGCATAGCACCTAATGACATAGAAGGCCTTCATAATAAATTCTTCTTCATTGATTAATTGATTATCATCCTTCTCCTGCCTCTGTCTCTCCCACTAACAAGTGACCAAGGCTCTGTCTCGATCCCTCTCTCTTTACTGAGTCACTTGATGATCTTATCACCTCCATAGATTCAATGATCATTTCTATCTAGATAATTCTCAGAACAATTTAGTAAGCCCAACCGCTCTCCTAATGTTCAGTTCTGCAACCAACTACCTAATGGACTTTGCAAATTGGATGTTCCATGGACACCTCAAACTCAACACAAGCACCTCCAAAACCCTCTATTCTTAACTTCTCTGTTATTGTCTAAAGGTATCACCATCATCTCAACTTACCCAGCTCACAACCTAGGCATGGCATCACCCTCCACTCCTCATTCTCTATTGGTCCCACTTGCCAAGCCCTGTCAATTCTATCTTTACAATAGCTTCGGAAGCACCCTTCTCCCCTCTAACACTGCTATCACTCTGATGCAGACTCTCTTTGCCTCATTCCTAGACCTTTATAATTGATTTGATTGATCTCCTTCCCTTGGATCTCCCCTCTCTGTTTAATTCTCCTGTCAGCTGCCAAAGTGAGTTTCTCCAAGCACAGGTTTTCTCCATGTCACACCCCAATAAGGATACCTTTTTCCATCGCCATATTTATTTGGCATTTTACCTTGTTTCTCAACTTGTCCAATTAGAGAATAGTCGTCTTGGAGGCAGGACCTTTTGTTTATATGCCCAGAATCTAAAATAGTAATTAATACATAGAAAGCATTTAAAATAGATTCTTATTCAATATCAATTGATTGATTCAATATACCCTAGTGTCTCCCTATTACCTCCAGGTTCAGATTAAAAACCTTTGGTATGTGGCCCCCTTCTCCTTTTCCAATCTTCTTACCCCTGACTCCCCTCACTGTAATAGGCTATCTCATGCTTCTGTCATTTTGTCCTGACTTCTCCTTTTCTAGGACCTTCCCTGGCTGCCTTCAAATCTCAGGTGAGCTCTCTGCATCTTCAAGAAACCTTTCCCCATCCCTCTTAGTACTAGTGCCTTTCCTCTGAAACCCACTTCAATTTATTCTATTAGTCTATAGTTGTTGACATTTCTCCCTCATGAACTAAGATCTCCTCAATAGCAGAGACTATTTTTGCCTTTTTTGGACAATGTCTTGTAGATTGTAGGCACTTAATAACTGTTTGTTGCCTTGACTCGCCCGCCATATGTATTTACTGTTGGTTGTCTTTCCTAGGAATGATCATAATTAAGACAAGAGATACATCCTTCTTTTCATAAAGACATATTAAAATTGGCCCATGAATAGAAATGTGGAGAATGGAATAATGGAGCGTGTCCCTTGGCTTAGGAAGGCAAGCGATGCTTCTATTTGCCTCAAACTAGCATTGTCATGTTAGAACAGGAGACATCCCTACGCCTGAATATCCTAGCTTCCCCCATAATCAGCTCACACAGCACATTAACATCAAACCCAAAGGCCAATTTGGTGCCTCTCCGAGGCACCTGTGATTACAGTCTCTGATTCCTACATGGAGGAACGATGGAGAGCTTTGGTATTAATGACTGCCTGGCAGGAGGAATCCCAGAGCGGGACTCCATAGAGGTACCTTCCTGAGCCAAACCCAGAAGGATAGCAATTATCTTGATGAGTCAGGCCCCAAGAAACATTTTTGCTCCTATTATTTAAATATTTCAAGGAAAAGAAAAAATGGTCGACTTAATCACCTGGGTGGCTGCCTCCACTCTCCTCCTCTGGAGACACCAGCAATCTGGTGCAATGTTACAGTTACTCAAACACATGAAGCCAGCTGGGGTCCAAATCCCAGACCTGAGCTCTCCCAAAGCCCAAGGTCAAAACAGCCCCATTGCCCCTCCACAAATATTTGTTGAGGTGGAAAGTATTTCTTTGAGGAAAAAATATTTCTGACAACTTAATTCTCCTCTAACCCACCAGAGTTCCAGACACAGTGAAATTATCAGCACTCAATTAACAGTGACAGATGAATAGGGACGGTCATGGGAGTAAAGGCAAACAGACCTAGTTCTAAGATTAAAGATTACATCAGGGCACTCTCCCTTCCACCTACTCACCCACCTCCCATAATAAAAGAGATTTCAATGGAGAAAGTGTCAGCAAAAATTTATTTTTTTTCAGTCATTTCACCCAGTCACTTAAGCCCTTTCTCTGCCCCTGAGATGGGAAGAGAATGGGGCAGAACACTCAAGGACCTCAATGGCCCTGGCTAATCTGGCTAATGAAAATAGTTCTGAGCCAACTTCATTCAGATGGCCTGGGCAGAAACAAACATATGAGCAAAAAGTATGAAAATTCAAAACTGGCTGATGTCCAAAATACCATCCTTCTAATCCATATGCTCAAACCCCAGGCATCTGGTCTCTATGTGTTTTCTTTAAAGCCATGTACAGGTCATGTGAAAGAGTGAAAAATGAAGCTAGACTTGTCCTCCAAAAACCCCAATTCAAATGTAAGATCTGCTACTCACTACCTACATTGCATCTTGAAAGAGTGATGGTAGCCTTTCTGGGCCTCAGTTTCCCTAAATGTTAAATAATGGGATTGGATTTAGTGACTTCTAAGGTCCCTTCTAGATCTAAATCTATGACCTAGAAGCCTTGCAAAGTACTTTGGGGGAACTGAAGAACAAGGTTAGGGCAAAAAGCAACCATCTCTGGTGCTAGAATGACAGCAACAAGACAATGTGCTTTTGCCAAGTCCCTTCCCGTGGCTTGATTCATCCCCGAAAAGGTGACTGCCAATTGTTAAGCTGGTGACTCTAAACCAGGGAACCTAGTGGTGAAGTGCTGTCGTTTCTGGAGCTACTAATCTACTCTACATGTGAAGCATGAAGCTTCGAACAGTTCAGCAACTGAACATCTCCGACCATCAAATAGATTTGATGGATTCTGACCCTTTCCTCTCAAGCAGAGAGATACTTTTTGAAATCAAAGCTGCATTTTTAGATCCCTTTGAAGAGTCAGAACTCCACAGTTCTGACCTTGCTTTAGATGTGTCTTGCCAAACACCAACAGGACTTCTCTGCCTCAGTCACCCACTGGTACTTCAAATTCAACATGCCTAAGACCAAGATTATTATCTTTTCCATAAAACCTGGAGAAGATGTGTTGGCAAATGGATAGCTAGCTGTCCTCAAAGCTGCAATGGCTCACATACCCATTCCTGATGCTAATCATGGACCAGTCATGTCACCCCCTCAAGGATAGGTGACTCTCTGAAAAAAGTTACAGAGAAGTGTCACCTGCCTTTATCGATGGAGCTTCCCTAAGCCAATGAAATCCCAGGTTCTATCTCTATCTCCTCTTCGTACCCTATCCCCAAAACCTTCTCCTTTCATCCTTTGCAGTGGCAACACTATTCTAGTCTTCCACAACCCAGAATTTGGTATTATCTTGGTATTATTCCCTTTCTGACACTTCTCATATCTAACCAATTACCAACTCTTGTGACACGATCATTGATTTAGAGGGAACTAAGGTCCTAGAGTCCAAACTCTCACTTATAATTAAGGAAACAGATCTAGAGAAATACAAAGACTCGCCTAAGGTCATACAGTTAATGGGTCTCATATAAGATTCTAACTTGGTTCTTGATGATTCAAGTTCAGCCCTCCATCCAATCCACCACTCTACCTCTCTTGGGAAATCCTCTCCCTCATCCATCCCCTACTCTCTGGTTTCTTTGGCTACTATCCTAGCAGAAATTTGTTTTATCATGCCCAGACTGTTCCTATAGACTCCCAAAAGTCTTCCTGCCCTGGATGCTCTTCCCCTTCTACTCTACAGTGCCTATCTCTTCTTCTGTCTAAGTCCAGTAATGTCACTTCTCTTGATAAATCTTCATTGGCTCCCAAGGAATCAAGTTCAGAATCAAGCGCCCGACATGACACGATGCCCCAGTCTCATTCCCCGCCAGCTGCCATCTTTCAAGTTTTTGCTCTGTTTTTACCTTTCCCATGTGCTCCAGTCAATCCAACCCAAATGAACAATTACCCGGCTCGTTTGCCTTTGCCCACAGTGCTAGAAATCCTCTCCTTGATTTCCTTCCCTTCCTTTTAATTCTTACCCATCTTTGAAAGGCCAATTGACATTTCACTTCTCTAAGAAGCCTTCATGGATTCTTAGAGGGCCAGAGGATTATAGACGAAGCAACAAATAGAACCTTCCCCACCCCCACCTTCCTTGGACTGCCCAATGCCCTTTGTCCCCCTTATCCTTTTATCAAGTAATTTTTTGAATGTCACAATTATTCATCTATGTGCCAAACAGAGATTTGAGGCATGATAGAGAACATGAACTCCTTGGGCAGCTGCTGAAGTGTGTGTTATATCTCTTTTTCTCTATCTCTGTCTCTCTCATTGCTGTCGTTATCTATCTCTCTGTCTGTCTCTGTCTTTGTTCCATCATTGTCTTTAACTCTCTCTTTTTCTGAATTTCTCTGTCTTTGTGTGTGTGTGTTCTTTCACTGTCTCTAAACTCTCTCTCCTCTCTCTCTCTCTCTCTCTCTCTCTCTCTCTCTCTCTCTCTCTCTCTCTAACAGAGCCATTGCTCCTTTCACCTTTCAAAAGGTGAAGGAAGCTAAGATAAGGATTACTATTCTGGGCCTGATTCCAGCCAATAAGGAGGAGGGCCTTTGAAGTCCCTTCTGACTCAGAGGTTCTGTGATTCTGTGTGCTGAAGTGGAAATGATGGGAACCTAGGGACCCAGAGACCACACCATGACTTATTAGAGTATATGATAGATAAGCAGCTGAGGGCCAGGCATGGTCTGGTGTATTCCCTAGGCTTCCAGAAAAATAGCCTTCAGAGAACTCCACTACAGGATAAATAGGACCTGATGGCCTGAAACTGTATGAGGGAAGTCAGTTCAGGAAGGATGGAGAATGAGCCAGAAGGAAAGCCTGGAACTGATTAGACTGAGGAATAAGAGTGGCCTTTAAAAAGACCCAAATGGCTCTATACGGAACTCATCAACCAACTCAAATCTTAGGATTTGGAAATGAGAACAAGTTGTTAAGGCTGGAGCTAGGAATGGTTCTGTGGTTTCTTATCATAGGGGACACCTAGACAAAGAAACTCCTTCATCTAATAGAGGTCTGCACCTTCTCTGTAACTCAACCTTGAAAAGTTGCCTAGAACCCAGAGAGACTTGACCAGAACTAACTTGTGACAAAGATAGAACTTGACCTCTCATAAACTAACTTCCAGGACATCTCTCTAACCACTAAACCACATGCTTCTCAGGGAGTTAAGGAAGAAAATAAAAACCTGACAGACCCTGTAAATATAGTATGATGCTGGATGAGGTCTGCTGAGAGCTAAGGCTTCCAATAAATGCTTTTAAAAAATAATGATAAAATGGGTCCTTTTAAGTCCTGGGAGATGAGTGCTATACTTAGCCCCAATTTATGCTTGAGGAAACTGAGTCACAGAGAATTTAAGTAATTTCTTTATGATCACACAACTAGTAAGTGTCTAAGGCTGGACTCCAGACCAAGTGCTCTATTCACTGAGCCACATTGCTGCCTTATGACAGTGGATGATGATAATAATTCCTGTTTTGCTTCTATTTTTCTACCCAAAAGAATAATCTTCAGACAAGGAAAGATAGAATAAACTAATAAATAAGGAAATGTCCAATTTGAATCATCTGGCTACAATTGTGGGCTATTAGCAAGATGAAATTTAACAGAAATAAATGTAAGGTTCTTCTCTTGGAGTAATAGACAGACAGATAAAAGATAGATAGATAGATAGATAGATAGATAGATAGATAGATAGTTGATAGATGATAGATTAGATAGATAGATAGATAGATAGATAGATAGGAAGATAGGTAGATAGGTAGGAAGATAGGTAGATAGAAAGGAAGATAGGTAGATAGAAAGATAGGTAGATAGATAGTCGAATGAATAAAAACCAACTTCACTTATATTAGATTAAAAACTCATGATAGGGGCGGCTAGGTGACACAGTGGATAGTACACCAGCCCTGGAGTCAGGAGTACCGGAGTTCAAATCTGACCTCAGACACTTAATAATTACCTAGCTGTGTGACCTTGGGCAAGTCACTTAACTCCATTGCCTTGCAAAAATCTAAACAAACAAAAAAATCTCATGATAGTATAATAGAAGAATACCTAGGAGTCTTAGTAGACCCCAAGTTATATGATTCAGCAAGTGTGATGTGACCATCAAAAGAAGCTAACCTATAATGATGAGTGAAGTGAGCAGAACCAGGAAAGCACTGTATACAGTAATAGCAACATTAGGCAAAGATCAACTATGATTAGATAGACAACTCTTCTCTCCAATACAATGATTCAAGACAATTCCAAAAGACTTGTGTTGGGAAATTCTATCCACATACAGAGAAAGAATTATGGAGTCTGAATGCAGATCAAAGTATACTATTTTCACTTTTTTGTTGTTTTTGTTGTTTTTCTTCCTCATCGTTTTTGCCTTTTATTCTGATTCTTTCTTCACAACATGACTAATGTGGATATATGTTTCACATGAGTGTGCATGTATAACTCAGATTGCTTGCTGTCTTGGGGAGGGTGAGGAAGGAAGCGAGAATGAGAGAAAAATTTGGAATTCAAAATGTTAAAAAAAATGAAATTTGAAAACTATCTATACATGTAATTGGAAAAAGCAAAATACTATTAAGTGCAGAAAGAACAAAAGGAAGGAAGGAGGAAGGAACAAATGAACGAACAAAAGAACCAACCAACCCTCTTGATCTTTGGCTCCATTACAAACAATATACAGGGGAAGCTAGGTGGTGCAGTGGATAGAGCACTAGCCCTGGAGTCAGGAGGACCTGAGTTCAAATTCTACTTCAGACACTTAATAATTGCCTAGCTGTGTGACCTTGGGCAAGTCACTTAGCTCCATTGCCTTAAATAAAATTAAAAAAAACCAGTATAGAGACCAGAGCAAGGTAAGTATTAATCTCATTGAATTAAATTGAATACAGTATTTATTAAACACCTATATTAGTTTCCCACATACTAGAGATCATATGGTCTCAAAAATGAGATCAAAAATGTCTTTGAGGAACATCCATTCAATTGGAAAAGCTAACATGTGGCCAGAAAAGTACATACATAGAATAGGTATAAAGTGAATGGGGGTGAGGAGGTATAGAGAAGCAGATTCTCAAGAGTTGGGTGACTGTAGAGAAGTTCATAGTCAGTGAAAGGCAGACCCCATTCATTCATAGTTGAGCAGCACTGTTTTCCTTGTGGCATTAAGTAAGGATGATAAAACCAAGGATATTTAAAAAGTGGAAAAACTCAAACTCGGGCCAGTGGATTTAGACTTCCCAACAATTGAACCTTTAGGTAATTTTGTCCATTCATGGGGCAGCAATAAGAACCTGGACTTTTGAGGTCTAGAAAGGATTGTATTATTCTAAACATTCATTTCCCTGATAAAAATCCCTTCATGTCTTTTCCCCAGAGCACCATGGGGAAGGAGTTGGGGAGAGTTGTCTCCCTTTCCTGAGTGGGACTTCTTGGTACTATCTCCACATAGCAACAGACCCATGATATGGTTAAGGCTGAGTTTGTGATGTGAAGATTGTTCCAAAGCCCACTTGAGGGATTTTCTGATAGACTGTTTGTTCAGAGAAACGTTTCCATCATGAGATTAGCTGAGGGTACAGGTTCAACAAGTCATTCTCCTTTGGTCCTATATGAAGAGTATTGGATCCAGTTCTTCACATCCTATTTTAGAAAGGACTTTGGGAAAATTGGACTTTATCCAGAAAAGGACCATCAGAAGGTGAAGCAATTAGAAACTAAGCCTTCAGTTAAAGGAACTGGAAATACTTGGCCTCCCCCCCCACAAAAAAAAATGACTTAACAGGGACGTGTCTTCAAATATCTGGAAGGTTATATAGAACAAGATAAGACTTGCCCTGGAGGGACCAACCAGCAAAAGATGGGAAGACATCACCAATAAAAATTTCATTTTGAAATAAGTAAAAACTTCGTAAAGATTAGAGCTGTTCAAAAATGTTTTAGATTGCCTTGGGGAATAGGGTTTTTCTCTATCCCTAGAGGTCTCAAACAGAAGCCAGATGCTCAATTATTCTAGATGACCAGCATGCTTTAGATAGAATTCTTGCATTGAAAAAGATCTGGGCAGAGGATTTCTTCCTAACTCCCAGTTCAGTGTACCTTCCTCTATGTTGTATATGGAGGATTAAAACCACTTGGGATAAACCACAAGCATCAATGGAAGTCAAAATAATATTAATCTGCAGCCAGCAAATGACTATTCTTGTCTTAGGGGCCTTGGAGATGGGTATTCCCATAGCCCAAGGTAGGGCATCCCTCCTCTGAGATACCTGACCCAAGTTGACATGATAGCTACAAGGCTTCCAGTTCAAGGTTAATTCACTTTTGGCTTGTTAGTGAATTCATTCGCAGTGTACAGCTCTTAGGCTCTTAGCCAACCTCCTTGCTCATCTCCCATGAGCTTATTTTTAGCCATTTCACAAGAGCTAAAATAATTAGCCATTAAAACAAATGCTTCGACTGTATGACGAAAGGCCTAACCAGGGAAACCGACAACATCTGGTAAGTATTCTGATATTTAAAATATCCAAATAACTGCTCTTTCTATTTATTCATTTATTCATTAGGATGTTCGTTTGCTTGTTTATTGGAATCCTGTATCTATCTGGCTTTCTAACTAGCTTCTGGTACTCAGAAAAAGTTAGAGAATATTGTCCTTGGGATCCTTAGACCTTCGAGGATACTTAGGATACTTCCATCAAGTAGAACTCACTAATTTAAATATGAGAAGACCGAGGGCCAGAAGTGAAGTTTCCAGGTTACCTGTATAGTAAATAGCATAGCTAAGATTTGAATTCTAGAACAAAACCAGGGCTCCTTCTACGGTACCAGGCCACCTCTGAATTGCTTGCCTTTGGGTCTAGAGACCATAGACATGGGAGGTTGGTCTCTAGCCTTTATTTCCCCAGAGCTTTGTTAGAAATAGTGCAATGTGGATGAAACCAAGGTCATGGGTTTAATCCCAGGATGGGTATATTGGCTTCAGTCCCTTCCCTAAGAACAATCTGCAAGTTTTGACTGTGGTTTAGCATCCCATGCTCTGGTCAGTACAAACTCATCCCTTGTTAGAAAAGCAATTTCAAGTACATCTTCATGAGCAACATGGCAGCCACAGGACTGGATCTGGAGTCACGGAACCGAAATTTCAACTCTGCCTCTGATAATTACTGCCGGAATGACTGTGGGTAAACTTGCTAACTTTCCAGGCTTAGTGGATAGAGCCCTAGACCTAGAGACAGTGAGACTGGAGTCCAAATCGAGCCTCAGACTCTTATTAGACATGTGCCCCCAGGCAAGGCTCTTTTTCTCTATTTGTCTGTTTCTTCGACTGTAAAAAGGGCACGATAGGAACCCCTGCCTCCCAGGGGCGTTGTGAGGGTCAAGTGAGATAATAAGATGCCTGGACCACAGAAAGCATTATATACATGTTCGTTCCCTTGTCTTCCGCTTCCTTGGGCTTCAGTTTCCCTCTCTGGAACAGAAGAATCAGATGGCCTTTAAGGTTCATTCCAGCTCTAAATCTACGTTCCTGTGATGCTAAAGTAAAGGTTCTTAACCCTTGTGTTCTGGATTCTTCTGATGAAATCTATGGATCCTTTCTCTCAGAATGATACTTTAAAATGCATAAAATCATTACCAAGGAGATCAATTATACTGAATCACAGTGATCAAACTTTTTTTTTTTTAAAAAAAGCCAATTCACAGACCTCAGGTTAAGAAACAACTGTTGGGATCATTTTCTGATTCCTTTATTGACTATCAGCCCTGACCAGATGGAGCTAGGAGACTCAGCCCCTCTCCCACCCCACCCCCAGTTCTTGGCATCCCCACTTTTTCTTCTCCAGGTCTCAGACTGGATTTCCTAACATCCCTGAAGGAGAAAGGCCCTCCAACCAGGCAGGACTCTGCCATCATCTCAAGGGACTGTGCCTTCCCCTCCCCCCACCCCCAGAAAATAAGTCCTGGGCAGTCCCAGCTCCCTCTGGCCCTGGCCCCAACCAGCCAGTAATGGTTCAGGAAACAATGCCCTCCCCATTTTTTTCTTTTCTAAAGACTGAAGAGTTACAGGGCAGACCAAACATGAGAATCACAATGCCCCTTATTTCCTAGGAAACGGGGCCTTACGGTTTTCCTACCTTTGCCTAGATTCTCCCACATTTGGAGCTAGCCTATGACTCCGGATGCTATTTTTAGTATCCAGTCCTCACTGGAGAGAGAATGATTTGATCAAAATACTAAACTCATTATTCAGGCATTGGGAGGAAAGGGAGGTTGGGGGATGGATGTTAGGGGAAGAGGGGTGGCTGCAGAGAAGGGGGCAGGGAATGGAGAAAGGGATTTCAGAATTCCAGACAAAAACCAATTTGCCCCCCCCAAAAAAAAGCCCACCACTGACCAGGTGACCCCAGTGATTGGAGGTCTCTGATCCCAGCTGCCACTCTGCAGAACAAATGGCTAAGTGTCTTTAGAGGCTTTTGTTTATAAGCTTCCAGTTCTAGCCTAAGCAGGAGGAGCAAAAAACAATCTAGAAAACAGTTGTATTCACTGAGCAGCGAGAGCTCAGAGAAGAGGGGCTCTGGTCTTTCTGCCCCAACCAAGGGCAGTGCCCCTGTCAGGGGAAAATGGGGCCTTGGGGAAAATGATGCCCACAGCTGGCCACTAAAGGGGCAAGGGAATGGCTCCCGTGGGCTGTATGGGTTGGGCTGGAGGATCAGTCTCAGCAAGCTGTTTGGCACTGGGGAGTGTCTGCCACCCAGGCTCCCAGAGAGAAGAGGGGGCACAGGCTCAAGGTGGGGGTTCTTGTTTCTGCCATTTGTTGACTGGCTGATCTTATATAACTCAGCTCTCCAGACCTGAGAAAATGAGAAATCACAATCCCTGACCCCATCTGCTTCCCAGTGGGAAAAGGGAGGGTCCAGAACTTCAGAAGAACCAAGGCAGAATGGAGGAATGG
Source organism: Macrotis lagotis (assembly GCF_037893015.1). Taxonomy (NCBI): domain Eukaryota; kingdom Metazoa; phylum Chordata; class Mammalia; order Peramelemorphia; family Peramelidae; genus Macrotis; species Macrotis lagotis. Next base: position 160,166,576 of record NC_133665.1, on the reverse strand, counting down.
AAATCATCATCATCATCATCATCATCGCTAGAATTTATGTTGTGTTTAAAGGTTTGTGAAGCATTTTACTTGTCATCTCTTTTGATATATCAGCCCTTAGAGGTGGATGCTATTATTAACCCCATTTTACAGATAAAGAAACTAAAACTGAGAGAGGAAAGGCAAGTTGTCACAGCTCATGTTTAAGACAGGATTCAAACTCGTCTTCCTGATTCCAAGAAAGACTAGATTGCTTCTCCTACTCACTAGATTTGGTATCAAAGTCCACGCATTCAAATTAGGGTTCTCCTAATTGACTAGCTGTACCTGTGTGACTTGTGGCAAATTCCCCCCTTGGGTTTCCAGATTCCTCATCTATAAAATAAAGGGACTGCATTAGATGCCATCTATGGTACCTTCAATTTCTAGACTGATGATCTTAAAATATTATATAGAGCAGATCCTGGGAACCCAAGCAAACAACCAACCCATCCAGCCAAGATGCTATAACTAAGAAAAGATACACAAGAATTCCAAATAAAAAAAAGACAGGTCCTGAAATATCAAGCATTGTGAGTTGCCCTTGTGGGTACCCTACAGGTGTGCCTCACTGCCATCAGATTCATAAGTTTGAACCTGTTCTTCCCATGGACATTGTGGGCATTTGTGGGAGAATAAACCCAAAATTTATGGAAGGAATGTTCTATAACTCCTATGCCATCTGAAGAAATGGTTTTGCAAAGAGCTAATTGAATCTAATGGCTGACTGTCCCACTAGATGGGACTCATGACCTATTGTAACCATAAGATTATAGGGTTATCCCTAGAACCCAATGTAGCAATGTATTTTGGGGGGGGGGGAAAAGAATGAATATTTATTGAGCATCCACTGTAGAACTGAACACTTTATAAAGATTAACCACAAATACAAGTATAGGATTATCGGTGAGAGGTGCAATTTATTTAGTAATTTTAGTCAGATCTGTAATTTCATAGATATGAGGAACTCTCCCCTCTACTAATGCATATAAACAATTGCTACATAATTTATTGTCTTAGAAAATTGCTCAGGACGCAGAGATGTTAAGTGATTTGTCCAGGGTCATATGGCCAAAATGCATCAGAAGCAAGCTTTGAACCTATACTCCCTGATCCTGAGACTGGTTTTTATCCACTTCACACACATATTACTGTCGCTGCTGCTGCTCATTCAATTCAGTTAGGTCTGACTCTTGGTGACCCCATTTGGAGTTTTCGTGGCAAAGATACTGGAGTGATTTGCCATTTCCTTCTCCAGATCATTTTATAAATGAGAAAACAGAGGCAAGCAGGGGTAAGTGACTTGCCCAGGATCACACAGCTGGTAAAATTCAGGTCTTCCAAACTTCAAGTCCAGTGCTCTATCCACTTCCCTATCCTACACACACAAATAGACTTACATATAAAGGTACTCCTTGACAAAGATGATTTATATGTGTATTATATAAATATGTATACGTACATATTTTTATGCATCTACAAGTAGATTCAAATTTACAAATTCATGACTTTTCAAAAGTTCATTGACAAGTCAGCTGTTCGTAATCAAGAAAGATTGTCCCACAGAATAATCAGTGTTAAAAATGGAATGGTATTTTATATCATAGTTTGAGTTTTTGTTTTTTGCTTCTTATTTATTTATATATTTTTTGGGTTACAAGCAAGAATTTAATTCTAAAGGGAAGCGTTGGGGGAAGGAGAGTGGTATAACCCAGAAATGACTAATGCTAAGCCAAAATACATGGATAAAATTTTACTTTTAAAATTAAAGAAAAATGAATGGAGCAGAAACGTGGCATGGAACTGGAAGAGTCCTCAGAGGGGATCTGGTTCAACTCTTCCATTTTCTTCTATTGAATTATCCAAGAAAGCAAGCGTAAATCTGATGCTAGAAGCCACCGGAGGCCAATGAGCATGAGTTTTCCGCTACACTCCTCGAGCATCGACAACAAAAGGTTACATGGAGTTCTTAAGGTTCCTGGATTGATGATAATGGTAATGGTGACTCAGAAATACCACATGTGCTCAACATTTCTACATAATGAATGGAATTCTGGATCTGGTTTCAAATCTAACCTCTGGCACATTCAGCATGAGGCCTTGGGCAAATCACTTAAACTCTCAGCCTCCAGCTACTTATTTGTAATATGGGGATAATAACACCTTTAGAATCTGCTTCACAGTGTTGTTGAGCTTGTAAAGACTTAAAAGATAGAGACAGGAACTGATCTGTGAGTTCATCAGTCTAGGAGATTTTCAAGTATGGTCTTAGAGAGTTGCCTAGAGCAGAATGGTCAAACACACAACCCAGGGACCACCTGCAGCCCATAATATGTTTGGCTGTGGCCTGAACTAGATTAAAATATAAATTAGATTAAATAAATAAAATAAATTAGATTAAAATATAATTGGAAATTATTGAACAAAATGAAAATACAATAAAAATAAAATTAATAAGTGATTTTCTAAGTCAATATGAAGCAAATAGGGTTCTTTATTTTTTGACTTAGTGTTTGCCACTTCTATTTGAATTTGATACCACTGGTCTCGAGCCCTATGATGAGAAGTTAATTTGTTAAGACCAGTGTCAGAGACTGGGGCTGGGTGTGGGAGCTGGAACCCAAATCTCTCAACTTCATGGCCAACTCTAATTATTAGAAAACATGGCTTCCCATAAGCAAACCTTAAAGTGTATTATTTTCCACCTATTATGATAACTAGTAGTTAGGCTCCTGTGGCATTATAGAAAAGCCCTTTTTGACCCAACATGTCCCTGAAAGGTGGCACCAAACTAATAGTTGTTTCCATCAGACTTCATCACCATTTGTCATTTCTATGGAAAAGTATATTCTGAATGGAAACTGGAAGACACAAAGACTACATTTCTTCCCATGTGGCAGAATTAGCTCCATTAACTAACATCAGTAACAGAGGACACGGATTCTATTGTGGGACAAGATAGGGCAGTCAGTCAACTGTCCTAGGCAATGCTATCACTCACTCTCTACACCTTAACAAAAGAAGACACTTTCTCTACATCTCTTTATATAAGAGAAGGTCCAGTAGCCACTGGGGTAGAATGGGAAAAACACTGGGCTGGGTGCTAGAAAACCTGGCCAGATCATTGACTTAATAGTCTTGGACTAGTCAAATAAGAATGTGATTCCTTGTCTGCAAAATGAGGGTATTAGACTAAGATGATCTGTCACTCAAGTTCCAACATGCTGGAAAATTCCAGGACTTGATTTCCCAATTTCTTTATACTTGCATAAGAGAAGGCACCTCTCTACATATCTCCAGTCTCCTAAGAGACTATCAATCCCTCCTCAAGTGTTCTATTAGGAAAAAGGAACTGCTGGTTCCTCTTGGAACAGTCTGGGAACTTTTTCTCTTGGGATTTCCATTCATATGAACAAGCCATTCATAAAATGAATATTTGAAAACTGGGAAAACCTCTGTCTCTTTATCTCTGGCATTGTTTAGTTGTCTTCTTCTGTCTCTTTCCCTCTTTCTTAACCTCTCTCCGACTTTCTCTCTCTGTCTCTCTCCTTCCCCTTTCCCTCTCTCTTTCTCTCCTTCTTTCCCATATTTTATATATTATTTATGTGTAATATTGCTTATCTCACTCAGTATCAGTTCATGCAGATCCTTCCAGGCTTCTCTGAATATTCTATTAGGGGAAAGGAACTGGTGGTTCCTCTTGGAAAAGTCTGGGAACTTTTTCTCTTAGGATTTCCATTCATATGGACAAGTCATTCATAAATTGAGTATTTGAAAACTGGGACATCCTCTGTCTCTTGATCTCTGGCATTGTTTAGCTGTCTTCTTCTGTCCTTTTCCCCTCTTTCTTAACCTCTCTCCAACTTTTTCTCTCTGTATCTCTCCTTCCCCTTTCCCTCTCTCTTTCTCTCCTTCCTTCTCTTTCCCCTTCTCTCTCTCTCCCTCCTCTCTCTCTCTCTCTCTCTCTCTCTCTCTCTCTCTCTCTCTCTCTCTCTCTCTCTCTCTCTCTCTCCATATTATATATATTGCACTATTGCCGAGAACAGCCTGGTCATCCTGCTACAGGGACTCCAAGGTCTTAGTGACCACAGCGGATCTGCAGGATGAGACTGTGGCCTGTGGCCGAGTGGACAGTGTAGATGCCTTCATGAACATTTGCCTGGCTGAGGTCACTTACACAGACTGGCAGGGCCAGCAGGTCCAGCTTGATGACCTCTTTGTGACTGGTCGCAGTGTCTGCTATGTTCACATTCCCGATGATGTAGATATCACTGCCACCATCGAGCAGCAGCTTCAGGCCATCCATCGGGTTCGGAACTTTGGCAGTGAGGGTAAGGGCTGGAGGGAATCTCCTACCAGGAAGTACAAGTGAAAGACATTCCCCTTTCACTCTGATTCCTTTGGAGTCCTTGGCATTATAGCCAAAGAGGGAGACTGCACTGCTTCTGACAGCCAGTTCTTCCCAATGAGGATGCAGACCACAAGGAGAAAGACTAGTTCATTCTGAAGCCACATTTACCTTTAATAAACCCAGAATTTGATCTGGGTACCCAAAATCTGATATGTCCTTGATCTTGGGTTAATTGAAGGCCATTCCCCATGCTTCCTGGCCACTGAGGCTTGGCTAACTGATCATTCAGCTTCATAGAGCTCCCAGTTCTGTATTAAAGAGTTCATTTCAGCCATATTTGATACTTCCTAAAATGCATTGATGATCTTTGTTGCTAAATGTGCCTGCCTAAGAGTATTTTGTGAACCCTTTCCACTCAGTTGTTTACTTCTAAAACCAAACTTGGATGCAAACACATGAGTCTTAGGTCTTCTAGACCCCCACTTGTCTATCCATGTTATGCAGAATTAAAGCACTTCAGTCCAGTCGGGAGAAAATATGTATATATAAACATACATAATATATATACAAATATATAATGAATGGTATATCTATGTATGTTCATATATACAAGCATGTATATTCATATATACGAGCATGCATATGCATGTAAACACACATAGAACAGACCTTGCTCTTGTAGCACAGAACAATTAGTAGATTTATTCATTGTCTTGTGATGATAATTCGATTCCATGTTAGTTTGCTTAAGCCAACTCGATCAAAGGTCTCATATATGAAAGCATTAGCTGAGCCTGGATTCCTATTATGAAATTCATCACTTGTGAAATCTTCACATAGTTTCATTAACTAATGACCCCTAATGGTCTATAATTATGGTGTAACCATTAGCAAAAGGAACAATTAGCTCGATGTGATTTTTTTAAAATATAAGTAGTGGATAAATCAGGGATTTGCTAATTGTTCTTCCTTGCTAAAGATATTAGCATGTTTCCATCATTCCTAAGATCATGGATTTAGTGCTTGAAGACACTTTAGAGGTTGCCTAGATCAAGCTCCTCCTTTTGAAGATGGGAAAACTGCAGTCCAGGTTTGGAGTTCAGCAGTTCCAAGATCACAGAGAAGGTAAATGACATCAGTGACTAAAGAGGTCAGTTTATGTAATGAATCTTTCCTTCAAATCATGGGACTTGGAAGTTCTTTAGGACTACCACCAAATTCATCTCTCAGTTACTCTTATTTATTTGCATTTTCTGGGACCTAATGGGAGAACTGCTACCATGATTTACCTTCCCTTAGACACCATCCCTTTGGGTCTTTCCTTGTTTCATCACATCATAAGATCACAGATACAGATCTGGGGGGAGGGGGTTTAAGAGGCAGAATAGGCACCCAGTAGTTATTCAGCCAAACCCTTCATCTTACATATGAGAAAACTGAGGACTAAGAAAACCAAGTGATTAATGCATTGTTGGTCGAGCTGTGAACTCATCCAACCCTTCTGGGGAGGGATCTGGAATTATAGCCAAAGGGCAATAAAAATGTGCATACCCTTGATCCAACAATGGTCTGTACCCTGAAGAGATCGTGAAAAAGGGTAAAAAACATCACTTGTACAAAAATATTTATAGCAGCCCTGTTTGTGGTGGCAAAGAATTGGAAATTGAGTGAATGGTCTTCAATTGGGAAACAGCTGAACAAATTGTGATATATATAGATATAGATATAGATATAGATATAGATATAGATATAGATATAGATGTAGATGTAGATGTAGATGTAGATGTAGATGTAGATGTAGATGTAGATGTAGATGTAGATGTAGATGTAGATGTAGATGTAGATGTAGATGTAGATGTAGATGTAGATGTAGATGTAGATGTAGATGTAGATGTAGATGTAGATGTAGATGTAGATGTAGATGTAGATGTAGATGTAGATGTAGATGTAGATATAGATGTAGATATAGATGTAGATATAGATATAGATATAGATATAGATATAGATATATGTTATGGAACATTATTATTCTTTTAGAAACCAGGAGGGATAAGAATTCAGAGAAGCCTGGAAGTATTTGCATGAACTGATGCTGAGCAAGATGAGCAGAACACTGTACACCCTAACAGAAACATGGGGGTGATGATCAACCTTAATAGACTTGCTCATTTCATCAGTGCAACAATCAGGAACAATTTGGGGGTATCTGCAATGGAAAATGTTCCATATTGGAGTTTGAACAAAGACCCTTAATTTTTTTTAAAAAAGTATCTTATAATGTAATTTTGCCATCTCTTATATTTTATTTTTTCCTTAAAGATATGATTTCTCTCTCAACACATTCAATGTTGATCAATGTATAGCATAGAAACAATGTAAAAACTATCAAAACTGCCTTCTGGGGGGTGGGGGGAGGGAAGCAACATGGGGGGATTGTAAAATTCAAAAAACAATAAAAAAAAAAGAAAACCAAGTGATTTGCAGATTACCACGCCAGTAATGACAGTGATAGTATTTGCACCCAGGTCTGCTGACTCTAAACCATTGGTCTTTTTTCCTGAATCATGATGCTTTTTCCACTTGTTCTGTTTCCTACATCTTCAGAATCCTAAAAATGACTATTAATCATATAACTAAGACACTATGATCATAGGCACTAATAAGAGATCAGTTGACATTCCAGATAACAATTGGGATCTAAAAATATCTAAGTTAAGACTTTGATAATCTAATGAGAAATGTTAAAAATTAGATTCTCATATTTTCAAAAAATGTTCCCAGTTATTAGATGGAGATAATAGAACTGATCTGCAAAGGATCTTAGCATTTTAGAATACTACAGGCTCAATGTGTGCCAGTAATGAGATGCACCAGCCTATGAGCAAGCCATGTTTATCTTACCTTACAATAAGAATAGTAACAAGAACGGAAGACATGATTGTCTCATATCTTGTCTTGGTAGGCCATTTCTGAAGCAGCACATTTTGTATTTTAGGGACAATGATAAGAAGCCAGAAAGCATCCAGAGAAGGGCAGCTAGTATGATGAAAGACATTGATCTCATGTCATGAGAGTATCCATCAAAAGAACCGGGTATGATTGTCCTTGAGAAGAGAAGACTTAGGAGGGGTATGATTGCTGTCTTCAAATAATCTAAGGGTGGTCATGTGAAAGAGGAAATTAATTTGATCCCAGAAATCAAAATGAGTCACTCCTTTGGAGAAGAGATCTGTCATGGTTAGAACTTCCCTATAATACCCAGTGACAACCAAATGCTCCTGCCCTGTGGCAGCCACACAAGCTCCAGACTATGGGTCCTGTTTCTGATCCAGTCCCTGTTTCTATCATCCAAGGAAGTAGCCCTGGCAGGTATTAGAGTCCCACCATTCTAAGCAGCCACATTTCCAGAAAACCCCCAAAACAAGTTCTCACCCCTATATTCCTTGGCACTAACAAGGGTTTGATCTACATGGAATCAATAGAAGACTATGCCTTAATACCTGCTACTGGCCACTACATCCTTTCCATCTGATTGACATCTGAACCCCAATCCCACCACCTGTTGGCTCTCACTATTATTATTCCTGAAGCAGGAACTATCCCACTTTTCTATTGTATTTCCAGAGCTTATTGCAGTCTGTTACACATAAGAATCACTTAATCAATGCATATTAGTGATGCTGAATGAAGTGATCAGAAACAGACTATTAGACACACCAACAGCATCACTGGGTGATGATCCACTATGATGGACTTGTTCACTTCAACAGCATCATAATCGAAGACAATTCTAAAAGACCTGTGATGGAAAACACCATCCAGCTGTGGAGTTGAATTGCAAACTAAAACTTCCCATATTCAATTTTTATAAGTAGTCTTACGTATATTGTCTTTTTTTTCCTCTCAATTGGTTTTTCTCGAGTTTGATTTTGATTCTTCTCTCACAACATAACTAACCTGGATCGATATTTAGCATGATTATACATGTAGAGCCTATGTTGGATTGGAGAGAGAAAAATGTAAAACTCCAAACCTTACAGAAAAAAATGATTGACAAATAATATAAAAGAAAATGCATGTCCATTCAAACAGTGAGTTAAATTTGCAAAGAGATTGATTTAAACTTCATATCAAGGAAGATTTCCTAACCATCATGAGATCAAGAAGATGGGGTCTCATATCCTACCCCAAACACTTATTAACTATTCAACCCTGGGCATGTCACTTAAAAATAGGCAAATCTCATTTTTCTCTTCTGTTCCAGGGATGTGATTTGGTGAAGACCAAAATGAGATGATGTATTTAAAATGCTTTGTCAACCTAAAGCACTATGTTAATGACAGCTATTTTTGTTATTATTACTATTATTATTACTAGTAATTAAATGCCTTTAGGATATTCTATTATCATGACTATTAGTAATTATAATAATAATAGATTAATTAACAATTCGAGTGGTCCAATACTACAGCAAGCTGCTTTGAGAGGAGTGAACTTGTCTTTAATAGATAGTTATCTTTAAGCAAAGACTCGATGACCCCTTGTTAGGGATGTTAGAACAGAATTTCCAGGCAGCTATTCCCCAGTCACCAATGGAGTTAAACAAGGATATGTCCTTGCTAACCTACATTTTAGCATGATATTTTCAGCTATCATTGAGGATGGACATGGCCTCAAGGTCAGCTACCACACTGATGGCAAATTCTTTAACTTGAAAAGGCTACAAGCCAAGACTAAAGTGGAGGAAGTATTGGTACATAACCTTATATTTGCAGATGACTGTGCCCTCAGTGCATCTTCTGAAGCTGAGATGCAATAAAGTATGGATCCATTCTCTGCTGCTTGTGCTCATTTTGGTCTAACAATTAACACCAAGAAAACCCAGGTGCTCCATCAGCCAGCATCACATCATCCATTTGTGGAACCACTGATTCCAGAAAATGGAGAAGTTTTGAGGACTGTGGACAAGTTCAGTTACTTTGGCAGTGTCCTTTCCAGGGAAGTACACATTGGCAAGGAGATTGACACTCTCCTTGCCAGAGCTAGCTCACTATTTGGGAGGCTGCAAAATAAAGTATGGGAGAAAAAAAAGGTATTAGACTGACTACCAAACTGAAAGACTACAGAATCGTTGTGCTGACCTCATTGCTATTTGCCTGTGAAACCTGGACAATCTACCAGCGCCATGTCAAGAAACTGAATTGCTTCCATTTAAATTGTCTTAGGAAAGAAAAATCCCATTCAAAGTAACCTCAGACAATATATAAGCTACCTGGGAGTCTCTTTGCCAAGACAGACTCAGAAACTTTTTGAAAACAATTATAAAATATTTCTCACACAAATTAAATGAGATTTAAATAACTGGGCAAATATCAACTGCTCATGGACAGGTAGAGCTAATATAATAAAAATGACAATTCTACCAAAACTAAACTACCTGTTTAGTGCCCTACCAATCAAAATTCCAAAAAATTACTTTAAAGACTTAGAAAAAATTGTAAGCAAATTCATATGGAGAAATAAAAAGTCAAGAATTTCCAGGAACTTAATGAAAAAAAAGTGCAAAAGAAGGGGGCTTAGCCCTACCTGATCTAAAATTATATTATAAAGCATCAGTCATCAAAACTGTTTGGTATTGTCTAAGAAATAGAGTGGTGGACCAGTGGAATAGACTAGGTGCAAAAGCAGGAGATGATTATAGGAATCTGCTGTTTGGTAAACCCAAAGAGTCCAGCTATTGGGATAAAAACTCTCTTTGATAAAAACTGCTGGGAAAATTGGAAGTTAGTATGGAAGAAACTTAGATTAGACCAACACCTCACACCCTTTACCTAGATAAGATCCAAATGGTTACAGGACTTAGACATAAAAAACAATACTATAAGCAAATTAGAAGATCAAGGACTAGTTTACCTGTCAGATCTATGGAAAGGGGAGCAGTTTATGACTAAGGAAGAGTTGGAGAACATCACCAAAAAACCAACTAGATGATTTTGATTACATTAAATTAAAAAGCTTTTGCACAGATAAAACCACTGTAACCAAGATCAAAAGAAATGTAGTAAATTGGGAAATAATCTTTACAACTAATGATTCTGACAAAGGACTCATTTCTAAAATATACAGAGAACTGAGTCATATTTTTAAAACAAAAAGCCATTCCCCAATTGACAAATGGTCAAAGGATATGCAAAGGAAATTTACAGATGAGGAGATCAAAGCAATCCATAGCCATATGAAAAAATCCTCTAAATCATTAATTATTAGAGAAATGCAAATTAAAACTTCTCTGAGGTACCACCTCACACCTTTCAGACCGGCCAATATGACCAGAAAGGATAATGATCATTGCTGGAAGGGTTGTGGGAAATCGGGGACACTATTATACTGTTGGTGGAGCTGTGAACTCATCCAACCCTTCTGGAGAGCTATTTGGAACTATGCCCAAAGGGCAACAAAAATGTGCATACCCTTTGACCCAGCAATACCACTACTGGGTCTATACCCTGAAGAGATCATGGAAAAAGGGTAAAAACATCACTTGTACAAAAATATTTATAGCAGCCTTGTTTGTGGTGGCAAAGAATTGGAAATCAAGTAAATGTCCTTCAACTGAGGAATGGCTTAGCAAACTGGTATATGTATGTCATGGAACACTATTGTTCTATTAGAAACCAGGAGGGACAGGATTTCAGGGAAGCCTGGAGGGATTTGCATGAACTGATGCTGAGTGAGATGAGAAGAACCAGAAAAACACTGTATACCCTAAGAGCAACATGGGGGTGATGTTCAACCCTGAAGGCCTCATTCATTCCATCAGTGCAACAATCGGGAACAATTTTGGGTTGTCTGAAATGGAGAGTACCATCTGTATCCAGATAAGGAGCTGTGGAGTTTGAACGAAGTTCAAGGACTATTCCCTTTAATTTAGAAAAACCCCCCAGATATCTTATTGTCTGATCTTGTTACCTCTTAGACTTCTTGTTTCTTCCTTAAGGATATGATTTCTCTCTCATCACACCTAATTTGGATCAATGTACAACATGGAAGCAAAGTAAAGACTGACAGATTGCTTTCAGTGGGGGTGGGGGGTGGGGGGAGAAAAGTAAGATTGGGGGAAAATTGTAAAACTCAAATAATATCTTTAATAAAAATTTAAAAATGAAAAATAAAAAATAAAATTTACAGCAAACAAAAAATAAATTATCTTAGGAAGATTCTGAAGATCACCTGGCAGGAGATCTCAGATACTGAGGTCCTTTCTTGAGCTCACCTATCTAGCATTCCAAAATTACTATGGAAAATGCAACTGTGATGGGCTGTACATGTTATTAGGCTACCAGACTTACACTTGTCCAAAATACTATTTTATGGAGAACCCCCACAGGGCAAGGGCTCACAAGGGGGTCAGCAGAAGTGATACTGAGACACACCAAAGGTCTCATTGAAGAACTTTAGAATTGATTGCATAGCATGGGAGACCCTGGCACAGGACCAGCCAATATGGTGTGCCCTCATCCATGAGGCAAGGCAGAATTGCTCAAAGGAAACATGATTCTCTAAGTTTAGAATACCCACCCCAGGTGCTCACATGGACTATTTGTGCCCAACCTGTAGTAGAGCATTGTGAGCTCATATGGGTCTCAGACACAGTGATATCATTTTGATTTTTTTCAATAATGAAGGACAAGAATGAACCATTGATGGAGTCTGTAATGAATTGGGTGGTGGGAGTGGGGGAGGACAGCTCTTCAACTTTCATTTTTAGACTGTTTGCCCAGGACTAGAAAGGGCCTCAAAGGTCAGAGGGATGGCCAACCCTATTATCGAGTAGATGAGGAAACTGAGGTCTTGCTAGTGATTTACCTAGAATCAATCGGCTAGATATTGTCTGGGATAGAGTTTGAACTCAAATCAACTGGGAAACATATCATGTGCTCTCCTTATATCACAAGGTTATAAATATCAAATGAAATCGCATAGATAAAGTATTTTACAAATCTTAAATCCCTAGAGAACATTGCTATTAGTGTTCTAATTAATTGCTGTGCTGTTTTATACTCAGGTCCCATGTTTTGTTTCATATCCTCAAAAGTCTCCTCTGCTCCACCCAACCCCCCACCTTTTCTTACAAAATTACATTGCTTTCCTTCTCTATGATAATATCTTTCCCCATGTTCCTTTCAGCTACCAAATTACTGGACCAAACCAGCAATTCAACAACTGAGACTCCCCTGGGGCACCATCCTGCGCAGTGCATGGGGAGGGTCTCTTGGGGCTTGTAGAAGTCACTCACTCATGTTGGCTCCCCTGGAAACAGCTCCAGGACATAAGAGGAACACTTAGGGAAGATAAGTATCTCCCCTGCTTGGCTCAGGACAGTCAGGATTGTTCAGGCTGTGGTCATAATGTCTCAGTGGGAGCCATTAGCCTCAAGGCAGATGTGTTTATGGTGTCCATCAGCCAGGTACCTGGTGCAGAAAACAAGCAGCGGGTTCTAGACAGGCCTGGCTCAGGATTCAGAGTTCATCTATATCCTTGGTGTAGCAAAGAGACCCCAGTCTGCTCTACTATGGACGCAACACTTTCTGAGAACAAAGGTCTTTTCATTTGGGTTTATTTCCACCTTATAATTTACCTAAAAGCTTGTATGTTTAATATGAGGCAGACAGGTGGATGTATTAATCAACAAAGCTCCACTAGAAGGTCATTGGCCAAACAGAAATATTTGAGGGATAGAGGGAGAGTTACCTAGGGGTAAGACCTCAGAACACAGCCCTGTACACCCACAGAAAGTTCCTGGGCTACACATGACTCTATCACCTCCAGGATAGATATAAAATTCTTTGATTGACATTCAAAACTTTTCATAACCTGGCCCCTCCTCTAATCTTTCCAGTCTGCTTATACATTCCACCACCACCATAATCTGCCATTTTGAGGAATCTGGTGGTACTATGAATAGAGCATTGGCTAGGGGAGTCAGAAAGACCTGAGATAGTCACTTCATCTCTATTTGCCTCACTTTCCTCAACTGTAAAATGGTGATGATAATAAGGGTTGTGGTGAGGACCACACATAGTACAAGTTATTTAGATGCGGATTCCTCCCTATGTCCTCCCCTGGGGACATTAGGCTCCTTGCTAGTCCTTGAACAAAACATTAACCTTCTAGAACCCCTACCAGCATTTTCACCACCCGTCTTTCCATGTTCTTCCTCCTCATCTCCACCTCTAGCGTCCAAGTCTTCCTTCAGGTCTCAGCTAAAATCCCACCTGCAACAGGAAGCCTTTCCCTATCTCAGCTAATACTGGCCCCTTCCTTCTGAGATTAAATTCCTTTTATCCTGTCCATGGTTTATGTGTTTGTACATCCTCATGAATGGGTTTTCTCCTCCATTAGACAGTGAGTTCCTTGAGAACAAGACCTGTCTTCTTTTGCCTTTCTTAGCACATAGTAGGTTCTTAATAAATGTTTACTGATGACTGATATCATTGTGATGGCCACTTTAGGGCAGCAGGGCAGGGGCCCCCCTATGCCCACAAAGAAAGGTGAGTTCAGAGTAGAGCAGAAGGAAGAGAGATTGGTACATTAATGTAAAAGGATTTCTCCCCAGTACCAGGTATTGAATGGCACTGGAAATGCAAGAATAAAACCAGTACCTGTCCTTGAGGGGTTTACATTCAATTGAAGAAAACAACATGCCCATAGATAAATCATGAAGTATATGTGGGTGGGAGAGAATCAATTGAATAAATCAATCAAACTACACACAACACACACACACACACACACACACACACACACACACACACACACACACACACACACCATCTTAAGTCCAGAACTCACCAAGCATCAATACATCTCTATAGTTCAATGGGTACCTCCCTAGATGCACCAGTTCAGATTCACTGTGAGATTTGGTCACACCCTCTTGGGTGTGCCCATGAGCTAATTGGAATCTGAGATTCCGGTGAGAGGTGAGCCAAAAGAGAGTATTCCAGCCAAAGCCCTGAGGAGGAGCTCCTGGGGGTGGGGGTGGGGTGAGGGGAATTAGTAGGAGCTTGCCTCACTCTCTTCTGCGCCTCTATTCTTTGGAGGAGGACCCTGTGAACTTCAAAAGGCTCCAAGCATTTTGGACCTTTTGCCTTCCCATCATCAGTATCCCCCCAGCATCCCAGAATAACTGGCAGGGGTGGGTGCATCTGGAGCCAAAACTGAACTGGATGAGATTCAAAGTTCCACAGAGCTGAGGAAGGGGTGGGGAACTAGGCTTTATCTAAGAGGAACATCTTTACAGACTCAAGCCAAAGGACTTCTAGGAGCCATGAATGGATCCTTTGCCACATAAGCTCATTAAATTCCAATTTACTTTCCCTTCAACTTTGTATGTACATTTGGAAAAGTGTGTTGCTGAGTTTTGAGGTGAAATTTTCATCCCAACTCTATTGACTCCACCACTATATCAAACACTATTTTAAAAAACTAAGTTGATTTAATGGTCATCATCAAGCATTTATTAAGCTCCTACCGTTTACCAGGCACCTATCATTTACTAAGAATGCAAAAGATAGTCCCTGGTCAAAGAAGGCTGAAACCTATTGGGTGAGGCAATAGGCAAACAACTAGGTACAAATAAAAATGGAGATAGTTGAAAGAGGGAAGGTAGGGGCAGCTAGGTGGCTCAGTGGATAGAGCACTGGCCCTGGAGTCAGGAGTACCTGAGTTCAAATCTGGTCTCAGACACTTAATAATTACCTAGCTGTGTGGCCTTGGGCAAGCCACTTCACCCCATTTGCCTTGCAAAAACCTAAAAAAAAAAAAAAAAAGAGGGAAGGCATCAACCTTAAGGTGGTTTGGGAAAGGCTTCTTGTGGGTGGTGGGATTTTAGCTAGGAATTAAAGGAAACCATTAAATAAACATCTCAACCCCCTGGAAGACCCCTGGAGCACAGAGGGTCTTGTCTTACACACTGAGGACTGATGTCATCAGAGATAGTGAAAGTTGTTTCAGTCTACCTATGCCATCCATAAAGAGTAAACACAAAATAATGTCAGGGCAAGGGCGAAGAATTACTAGCTGGTGAAGCCAGCTTCCTGAATTGTACTTTGAAGGAAGTAATAAGATGAGGGTGTATGGGTGTTCAAGGAAGATTAGCACCTCTGGTATAAGGGCTTGATGAGCCCTTTACTAGGTTGCTTATTCACCTTTGGTTTCCATCTGGCATTCAACTCTCACCTGTGACTCCAAGAAACTGTAGCCTGTGCAGTGGCTACACCCAGGTAAACCATCCAAACAGACAGGCAGGTCAACCCATGTTGAAGGTAATTAACAGGCTACAGACCCATAGTCCTATTAGTGAGTTAGGGGAGTATCTACCCCAAGCCTGTGAAAACTTGCCCTGGTAGAATAGGCAGATGAGGGCAATTTATACCAATGACCTTGAAGGGAGTTGAAGCAGGCTGTGTGATACACTTAGAGATTAAACATTGAAGACACCAAAATCATGCCAGGCCACTGCCAGTTGTTCTGACTTTTGTCTTGCCACTGGACTTTGACAGACTTTGAGTAGCTCTTCCTCACATACAGGAGTCGTTATCAACCTATGCCAAAACAAAGGACAAACAACAAGGTAAAACTAAGACTCTGCTAGACATGAGCAATGACCTCCAAAAGACATAGAATGGACTAACCTAGTTCTCAAAAAAGAAACGGATGCAATATGCACTTCCAATGTTAATGTGTGTTCATATTTTCTCCATAACTTCCTTCAGCTGAGACAACCAACAGAACAAGAAGCAAGTCCTGATTTTGTAATGTTTGACAATTTCTGGGCTTTAAATGTTCACACTAAAATTTAAATAATAGGTTCTCAAGAAATGGTAATCGCTGGCTCCAACAAACCTCTGATTGAAGCTAATAAGGTGAAATGAAATAGAGATTAACATAAAAGCTTGCTTGGGGGTCCAAAAAAAACCAATTTCACAAGGATGGGATGGATAAAGCATGCCAAGCCAACAGTTCATGGGAAAAAGCTCTGGGACTATGAGGGCAATGAAAATTCAAAGTCGTCAACAGCTGGATGGAGCAGGTAAAGAAAGTAGAGTCACCCCAGGTTAGACAAGGAAGTCATAGTCCTATAGTCATCAGTGTCCTGATGAGACCACATCTAGAATATTCTCTTCCTTTCTGGCTGCTCCATTTTAAAAGATCATAAAGAAATTAATAGTGGAAGAAGAGTAGTGCAAGTTGGGGTGGCTAGGTGGCACAGTGGATAGAGCACCGGCCCTGGAGTCAGGAGTCCCTGAGTTCAAATCCAGCCTCAGACACTTAATAATTACCTAGCTGTGTGGCCTTGGGCAAGCCACTTAACCCCATTGCCTTGCCAAAAAAAAAAAAAATAGTAGTGTAAGTAGATGAGGAGGGAACTGAAAACTACATCACTCTAAAGCACTGGTTAAAGAATCTGGGGCTCTTTAGCCTGCAGAAGAAAATATTTAAGGAATGAATGGAAAGCATTTATTCATTCTATTTCAATTCAATTCAGTAAACATTTATTTATTAAGGGTTTACTAAATTTCAGGCACTGTGCTAAGTGTTGGGGAAACAAATTAAAAAGACAGTTGTTGTCCTCAAGGGGCTGACAATCTAATGGAGGAAGAAAATATTCAAAAGGAAACTCAAAAGTCGTGGGGCATCACCAGGGGCAACTGAGGGTGCTAAGGTAGTGAGGACTAAAAATTGATTCAATCTGCATGTGATGACATTTCAGGTGATCATCTTATCCTGGGGAGAAACCATGATGATCTATAAATTGAAATCAGAGTCAATGATAGAAAATGAAGTTCATGAGGAGTTTACATTCTAATGGAAGGAGATAACATATATAGAGAAGTTGGTATTGGAAAGGTGGAATGACAAGAACCTGGTGAAATGACAATACAGATGGCCAAAGAAGTTGGGTGGTAAACCCTGAACCAGACAAGATTAGGTGTGATCTCACCAATCAGAGCCCAAGGTCCCAAGGACAGAAGTCTGAGTGAGAGAAGGAGACCAAAACATAGGTGACTCACACATAGTCATCGAGTAAAGTGATAGAAGAGAATGTCACCTATTCACCACTCAGTTCTCTTCTCTTCTCTCTCTCTCTCTCTCTCTCTCTCTCTCTCTCTCTCTCTCTCTCTCTCTCTCTCCCTCCCTCCCTCCCTTCCTCCCTCCCTCCATTCAACTTGATGAGATTGCAGTAGGTAAGTAACTTTTAGGACTTTTTCATCTGTTTACAGAGTTTGGCCATACCTTAGTCGATTTTAAGTTTTTCTCCCCATCCTACCCCACATTCCTGTTTGTTAAAACTGAAGTCCAGAAATTTGCAGTGAAAGTCAATGGTTCTCATTAACCAAGGAACCAACAATTAAGAATACTGGACTCCACACCTTCCTTATTCCACATTTCCAAGACACACTACCACAGTGTATATGTAATCATTTTGCTCCTGGGCAACTGGTACTACATTACCACCTGACCCTAAGCAACACATTTAGCCCCTCACACATCAAGGGACTCTTCCTGAGTGATAAGTCCTTGAGGTCACCATTTGCTCCTGAATCTGGTGGTGAATAAAGTCTGAAGCATTAATTTATCATAAGAATTTTGGGGCTCTGAGGTCCTGTTTTGACACAACCAATAAAATTACTTGATTTACTGTACCAATAAGTGAAGACAGAGAGGGAAATAGAATCAGAGACAAAGAGACAGTAACAGAGAGAGGAGACACAGAGAAAAAATAAACAAAGACAGAGAAAAAGAGTGAGAGTGAAAGAAGAGACAAAAATACTTAGATATAAGAAGGAGACAAAGGAGAGCCATATAGACAGAAGAGAAATCCAGTAGAGTTTAGAGCACATGAATGAACAAGGGTCCATGTGCACAGGATCTTTCTTGGGAACCTATAAAAGCAGCCTTGGAGAAGAAGGCTCGTAGTTCCCTAAGACCTTACTCATTGATTTCAGGAAGGGGAAAATCAATGGTACCACAGAGATCATGTGTTCTCTGGAGTGGATGCAGTCTCATGATTTTTTGGACTGGAATGAACTGGATTGGGGTCAACCCAACCTCTTAAATGGAGGAGAAGGAAATTCCTGGACAATGCTAAGTTCTGGAGAATACTGGAACCAGTTTCTAGAATGAGAAGGGGGAATTCTTGAACAAGCACCACCATCTTCAAGAAAAGTGTATAACATCAGAACGAATCTGTGGGACCTCGTTACTACTCAATGGAACACAAATCTGAATTTGGACTCTACCACTACTGTGAGTGATTCAGACAGTTCAGGTCCAATGTAAAAGGGGGAATGGATGCATTTCTTGCATCCTTATCGTTTCTCTTTTAAGGAGACCAAGACAGCAAGGTAGAATAATAAGGCTGGAAGTTTAGGGTGAAGTCAACAGACCATTGGGTGTTTCATCTCTAGCAATCTAAAATTCATTTTCCTTCTAGAAGGAGTCCAAGCCCTCAAGATAATACTGTAAAGAGAGAGGTTCAGGTCCCTGAGTTGAAAGTGATTCTCACTGGAAACAGGATGAGAGGTTTACCATCTATGGGTATTCTATGCTATTTTGCATTTTCAGTGTGACTTGGGGGATGAAATAAAAACTAAGCTGTGGCTGCTTCCTGGAATGCTCACTTCCTCTCCCCTTGCTTCCTTCCTTCTCTGGTTTCCTCCAAGGCACACCTCAACTCCCTAACTGGTCTGCAGGAGGCCCTTCCTGATCCCCTCTTGCCTTCCCTTCCCCTTGCACTTGTATGAACCCAGTTGTTTGTATGTTGTCTCCCCAATTAAGAAATGAACTCTTTAAGGGCAGCAACTCTATTTTCACTTTTCTTTGTGACTCCAGCCCTTAGCACAGTACTTAGGATATGGTAGGTTTTTAGTAAAAGCTTGATGAGGATAATATCGATGAAACTTACGTTACCTTGGATGCTTTTTGTGGCAGCAGGGGGCCCTTTTACCCACTTCTTTGGAAATCTAGTCATGATTGGAGGTTCCCAATGGACTATGTGGGAAAGGGGAGAAAATCAATCATGGAGACGTGATTTTGGAGACGCCCTAAAGCTTAGCCTGGCTTGGGTTAATCCCAAGTCATAAGATGGTGGGCTGTGGGTTACGTAGATCTAGCCCCAATTAAAACTGAAAGGATGCCTGAGTCTTTCTACAATCAACTTGCTTAGAAGAGTTCCCCTTCCTCCTTTGGGCCTAAGTCAGAAACAGATTTAGTCCATCAATGCCAACCAGTGTCTAAGCATGCCCCGTTCTCTGCCTCCTGCCTCCTGAAGCTGCCTCTTTCATCACTGACCCCAGAAGGCCCCAGTGCTCTCAGAGGCTGAGGAACCAAACTACCAACAGACAAGTCTCTGGGAAGCACTGCCTGTCTCCCCCAGCAGCGCTGCTCTGACCCTTTTCCACACTGGCTGGGAGCTGCAGGCCAAAGACGTGAAGAGAGGACCCATCTCAAGGGAGAAATTCGAGGATGTTAAACCCACCGTCTGAATCAGAGGAGCTGCAACAGAAAACCCCTCCACAGATGAGAGAACTGGAGATTCCAGTCCAGAGAGAGGAGGGGTTCAGTCAGAGCTCTGGCCTAGACTGGGGGAAGGGCAGAAGGTTGGCTGCAGCAAACTCACAGCTTCTTTTTTTCACAATTTTTCCCCTTACACTTTAAAACTTGATGCTTATAGAAAAGAAGAGCCAAGAAATGCAAGGGCAAATCCCATGTTCCTCTCGCTCAGAACAATGGGTTAAATGAAAAGAGCATTGGGGAGTAGCTAGGTGGTAGAGTGGATAGAGCGCTGGCCCTGGAGTCAGGAGGATCTGAATTCAAATCCATCCTCAGACATTGAAAAACTGTCTATCTGTATGACCTTGGGCAAGTTACTTTTAACCCCATTGCCTTAAATTAATAAAATTAAAAACAAAAAAGAGCATTGACTTTAGCATTAGAGGACCTGAGTTCAAATCCTAGCTCTTATCATTTACTGATGTTGGGCAACTCACTTGGCCTCTGGGCCTCAGATTCCTGATCTGTAACCTGAAGGAGGTAGACTAGTTAACCTTTAAAATTTATTCCAGCTTCAGGGGCAGCTAGGTGGCACAGTGGATAGAGCACTGGCCCAGGAATCAGGAAGACCTGAGTTCAAATCTGACTTCAGACAGTTAATAATGACCTAGCTGTGTGGCCTTGGGCAAGTCACTTAACCTCATTTGCCTTGCAAAAACCTAAAAAAAAATTAATTCCAGCTTCAAGTCCTTGACCTGTACTTTTTCAAGATGCTGCATGTATGTGTTCCTGTCTATGCAGATAATTACCACATTTATTACACATACATACATATTTAAGAGTGGCCTTTGGGAGACAATATCCATTCTTATTTATCCCCAAAGAAATAAACACATTTCAAGCCAAGGAGAAAGGAAACCTTTTTCTGATGAATATTGGTGATATCTGCTTCTATATAGATAGAGCACCAACCCTGGATGGAGTCAAAAGGATCTGAGTTCAAATCTGACCTCAGACACTTGACATCTATTAGTTGTTTGAGCTTGAGAAAGTCATTTAACCCTGATTGTCTCACATCTAAAGTCATCTCCTGTCATCTTAATCCATATCTGGCCACTGGACCCAGATGACTCCAGAGAAGAAAGTGAGGCTGGTGATGTAGCACAGTCCCACCGTCCCCTGCCCCCTCAAATCCAATTCACATGCACTTCATAGCATTACCTCTCTGACATCATGGTCTTCTTTGAGAATGAAGGACAATCGTCATTATCATCATCATCATCATCTGGCGATAATATTCTACTAATAAATCACTTAGGTAGAACTCTACTTCCTCAACACTAGGACTATCAGAATATTCTACCAAAATCATCTTACATTTTTACACACTTTCTCTCTTTAGCTAGACAACCACCTCCAGTCCTTCCTCAAGTCATGAAAAATCATTCAGACATCCCTAGTCACCTAGAACCCCTTTCACTCATGTCAACACATTGACATGCTACCTTCAGAGAATCATAGATTTAGAACTGGAAGGGGTCTTAGACGTTATCTAGTCAAAGTTCATTTTTTTCAGATGAGGAAACGGAGGCTCAAGGAGGTCAGTAACTTAAACCCAGGTTCTCAAATAATCCTGCCTGTGGGACTTACTCTTTGAGTGACCTTGGAATGTCATTTAAACTCCACCATCAATAGCCCAAGGGGATTGGGCTAGATATTCCTATGCGGCCTCTTCCCATTCTAGAGTTATGACCCTAGGAGGCTGAGGTCCTCAGCATCCTAATTTGGTAAAAGAAGGGGAGAAAAACTTTCAAATGACCTTCTCTTTTATTTTTAGAATTCAGTGGCATTTGGAGAGGGGGCTGAAGCCAATGAACTATCTACATTGACTGAGATCTACAACACATGGGAGCACCATGTTCCCTTGGTAAACCTCAGAAGACTAATCTTGAATTGATGACCCATCAAAAGGTAAGTCCCCAGAAGGTGGGGATTGATTTTATTTTTCTTTCCTTCTCCAAAGCTCAGACTTATGCCCAACAGGAATGAACAATAAGCATTTTGATCCATCCATTGCTTTCTAAAAGCTTGTTGGATGTATGGGTTAGTTGATTTCAGGGAGTGAGGACAGAAGGTGGCCTCAGCATGAAAGTAGAAGGTCCTGGACATCCAGGTCATGGGAACAATAGGCCAGAAAGAGGGAAGGGTCCAATCCCTGAAAGAAAAGAGGAAGAATGAAGATATTTGCCTGCTCCCCCATTTGTCAGGAGTTGGTTTTATTTACTCTTGTTTATAGGTGCTTCTTTGTAGGCTGAACTCCAAATTCTCCTTTTTTGGCAGAGATCTTGCATTGCCTTCCAGTGTATTTTACAAAAGATGACCTGCCACAAACAAAAGTGTGAAACTAAATATGCCCATGGGGTAGGTGCCACTCAGAGAAGAAATATCTTTGCTGAGGGTGCTAAAATACCAGGAACCTCAGAAGGAATTGGTTGTCCTGAAAAGGGAGAGTCACAATCTCAGAAGGTAGGAAAAAAATCTCAGAAGCCACCTCCTCAAACTTTCTCATTTTAAGATGGGAAACTGAGTCCCAAATTTAAGAAATTTGTCTAATAGACTAGAAATAGTTAGTACTAAAGGTAGACTTCTAATCCAGATCCTGTAATTTCCCAACCAAGATTCTTTCCTGGGTAACATATTTCAGCACAAAGTCTGCACAATATTTTTCTCACAAACCCATCAGACAAAAGGTGCAGTTATTATAAGCCCATTTTATTAATTAAGACACTGAGGATGAGGTTCTGTGGCATTGTCCCGTGGTTCTACAGCTAGTAAATCCCAGAGCCATGAGACCGAGGCCAATGCAATTTTACAGATGAGGAAAATGAGACTCCTGAGAACCTGCCCTTGGGGTGACCTCTAGATTAGGATCCAGATCACTTCTGAATCCCAGGTCTCAAATCTCCTTCCACTTACTTTTCAACAGAGGAACCAAAATACTACCTCCCTCTCCCCAATTTTTCCAAGTCTGGGATGCTCTCCCTCCTCATATCTGCCTCTAGGCTAAAGTCCCATGTTCCCCAAGAGTTCCCAGATCCCCTTAGTCTTTTCCCCCATAGTCAGTATGTAGTACATAGTTGTTTGAATGGTAGAACCCCCCCCCCTTTTGAATGGGGCCTCCTCGAAGGCAGGGACTGTGGGTCTTGCCTTTCTTTCGTTCTTAGCTTAATGGTGACTATGATTCTCCCCTTTGACCAGGCAGATCCCCTCAGTTTAGGATAAAGAAAGAGTTAAGTCTTCCAGTGCCCCCCCACCCTTCACATCCCTGCCAAGAGACCTCAGGACCCAGATTCTGAGCCCCTGGCTTGCTTGGTACCCTAAAGGCAGCAGCCCAGCTGCTGGGAAGATAAGGCCCAGGGAGGTCTGGGGAACAATGGCCGGCTCTCCTGCCAGGGTTGGGGCGGGGATGAGCCTGGACACCACTCAGGTTCGGACTCCAGCTCTGGGCTTTTCCCAAGCCTGGCCAAGAACCTGAGGCTTAGCAGCCTCTGAAAAGGTGATCCCAAGAAGCCTGCCAGAGCTGGGGGAGGAGCTGCAGGCCCTCCCCCACCCAAATCCTTCCTTCCTTCCCCTGGGGCTGCAAGCTGTAACCAGGGACTGAGTCCTAGTGAGAAAGGGGGGGGGTGAGGGGGGTTGCCAGTGGAGCTAGCTTGACAGGATTGGGGGGAAGATCCCTGGGCACCAACCTGAACAGGTGGCAAAACCTGTGCTTTCAACCCCTCTATCCCTCACTGGCTTCTGCAAAAAAAGCCCATGCTTGCTTTCTTTTTTAAAAAAATGTTTATTTAAATAAGGCAATGGGGTTAAGTGACTTGTCCAAGGTCGTGCAGGTCATTATTAGTGTCTGCGGTCGAATTTGAACTCAGGTCCTCCTGACTGCAGGGCTCTATCCAAAGCCTGTGCTTTCAACTCCTCAGTTGTGCTCTGCAAAAAGCCTACACTTTCAACCCCTCGGTAGCAGACTGTGCTCTGTGAGCCAGACGTGGGATAGGAGTGGAGTAGCCCATTCTAATAGTGCCCTTGGGACCTTCCAGGGAGATTATGTGATTAAGCGTGGTAGCCCTTGGATCTCCCAAAGCTCTTCCTTGCCTTCTTTCCTACCTACCTCAAAGTCTGAACACCCAGACCATTCCCCTTGGCAAATAATGGTCTCCCTCTCTGTGGACTTCAGGGTCCTCTTTCAATCTGCCTAAAAGCAAACTGTCCCAAATGTTGAAAATACAAAGGCAAAAGCCAGTAAACTATTATTAAATTCCTATTGTGCATATGCTACTGTGTTGGGGGTTACCAAAAAAAGGACAAAAGCAACCACCACCAACATCAACAATATCCAAAGAACACATTCTCATTTGTGGAATGAGGAGCTCAGGCCCTTTCAACTCTAAATCTGTGATCTTATGACCTCCCTGGGTCTTCTTCAAATGAGATAGGGGTTCCTTATCTTTTTGTGTGCTGGCTGGGAGGATCCCTTCTCCAAATGGTTTTTAAATAATTAAAAGAAGTGCTCAATTTCAATTAGAGATTACTGAAAATTTCAGAGTGGATTTTTTCCCATTCAAGTTCAAGGACCCCCTGAGGACCCCAGGACTAAATAATAACTAAGGACATGTAGTGCTTTAAGATTTGCCAAGTGCTTTGCATTCATTATCCGATGTGATTCTAGACTCTGTGGAAGAAAATGGAAGCAGTGGTTGAGTGACTTGTCTAGGATCAAGCAACTTTGGATTTTCCTGTCTTGAACCACTAGGCTACTAAAGTGACAGCTAAGGTCCCTTCCAGTTTTAAATGGATGATTCTAGAATCCTCCCAACTGGCTAAAATGACACTTTTCCTGAGGATTTCCTCAGATTCCCAAACTTTCAACTAGACATACCAGTCCCATGGAATCATTCCCTCTGGGCCCTGGTCTTTGCAGATTTACTGTCTCCAGAGGGATTCCTAGGTTAATGTGTTACCCCTCTGGGGAGAGATATTTACATTTTTATAGGGGCCTCCTGGGGAAACCATCGCTTAACTGAGGTTGAACATTTCAGGCTCTGGTGACTGGCTGGTAGGGAATACGTTTGGAGACTGGGGAAACCAATTTTCTTATGACATTCAGAAGCAGTAAAATGGCATGCTTAGGAAGCCATTATTTTCTTCAAGTATAGGCCTCCTTGTTTCCCCCCCTTCATTCTCCATCTCACCCCCTCCCAGCATCCCTTCTGCCACAACTGTCTGCCTCTTGGTCTATGATGGAGTTGAATTCTCCACTGAGTCACTGAAAAGTGAAACTGGGTAGAGGCAAGAAAAAGTGGTCAGGGTCACTATGTCTGCCTGGGACCTAACTCTCCTGGCATCAGACCAAATGATAGAATAAACTAAGGATGTACAAATTTGTCATGTCTCTCTCCTGGCATATTTTCCCAACTGGCATTCTTTCTCTTACTGTTGCTCCCTCTATCCCTTCCCACCCAAGTTTCAGAAATAAATGCAAGATTTTCTTTTCTTCTGGCAGAAGGCCAGCAAGAACAGTCCTGAACCATATGAAGCCAATAAAGTCACCGAAGTGGTGTAAACCCGGTTAAATTAAAATCCAATAATAGCCTTGAGGTAGAGAGGAGCTCCCACACTGCCACAGGCTGCCTTGGCCCACCCCTTTCTTTGGGACAATCTAAGAAGAAATTTTCTAAAAAACAAAAAATTAATGGTGTGACCAAGATTGTAGAAGGCATGATCAAAGCCTCCAAAAAGCCTTTCTCTCTTCTAGTAGGAGGAATTTGTTTGCAAACATTTATTCCTTAATTCCTTCCACAAGCATTTATTAAATGCCCTACTGTATGTGGGGCATCTTTCCACTGGGCATACAGGGAAAAAAAAAAAAGGAGAATTACATAAGGTGTCATCTGTTCATTTAAAGGAAGTTATTAGTTCTTTTCTTTGACCACACTTTTAGGAAGTAGAATTCATTGAATATATTTTTAAAAAATTTTTTTTATTTATGGCAATGGGGTTAAGTGACTTGCCCAAGATCACAGGCAATTATTAAGTTTCTGAGGTCAGATTTGAACTCAGGTCATCCTGACTCCAGGGCTGGTGCTCTATTCACTATGCCCCTCACTTAATATATTTCTTCTAAGCATGGCATTTCTGAATTTTCTCTAGTCTCCCTCACCTTCACTTCCTAAAATTTCATCATCCTTTCTAAGCACAGCCCAAAGTCCACCTCTTTCCTGAGGCAATTTTTGGTAATCATAATAGCAATAATTATGATTATTCTCATTAACATTTGCATAATGTTTTTAAATTTGCAAAGTACATTATGCCTTTGCATTATTTCAGTTCTCATCAACAACTCTGTGAGGTCCACACTAACAATATTTTCATTTTACAGAAGAGAAAACTGAAATATTAACTTTCCCAGAATCACACAGCTAGGGCATATCTGAGGCAAAATTTGAACTCAAGTCTTTCTGAGTTTAACACTCTATCCCTTGGACCTCCTGTCTACCCAACCCAGGTTGTTATAGCTCCCTGCTTCTTGAGTTTATTCTTAGTTGTGTGCATATCTGTCCCATTCATTCAGTAGGATGCAAAGGCAAATTCCTTGAGAACTGTTTCTTTTTTTATTTTGTTTTTTAAGCATCCAGGATAGTGCTTTATACAAAGCAGCTACTTAAATGTTGATGAAGTGAGTTAAATCCAATCTGTTTTTCCCCCTGATTCATGATTGTGCTCAATTAGCATGAATTTTAAAGAGAATTTTTATTGATATCTTTTGTTTTCCACATCATCTTCATTTCTGAATATATCCATCTCCCTTTCTCCACTCAGAGCCATCTCTTACAACAAAGAATAAAAAAAAATGAAAGAAAAAGAAAATGTGGTTCAAGAAAACTAAGCTACAAATCAATGGAATCTGAAGGTATATGTGGTTTCCCACTATCCTCTACTGCTGTGGGGGGAAAAAAGGAGAGGTGAGGTAGAAGTAGACTCATTCCCTCATCATTTCTTTGGGTCAAGCTTGGCCATTATAATTATACATCATGATATTTCCATTTTGCTGTTGTTGCTGCTCTTTCCTTTTACATTGTTGTAATCATTGTGTTTCCTCCTTCTGTTTACATCACTCTATATCAGTTAAATGTCTTCCAGTTTATCCTTTATAGTCATCATTTCTTACCACTCAGTCATAGAATATTACACGCATTGACCATAATTTATTTATCCCTCTGCCAATCAATGGGCATCTATTTGGTTAAGAGTTTTTTTCCAAGATTAAAAAAATTACTTTTGATATTTTGGCATATATGGGACCTTTCTTTTTATCTTTAACATCACTTAATTCATATAATTCAAATTAAATGAATACTTTAGTATAAATCCCAATTCCTTTCTAGACTAATTCATAGCCCCATGTATAGGTGTATCTGCCTTTCCACCAAAAGAAATTATTCCTGTCTTTTGTCCTCTTGGTCTATTTGTTGGGTGTAACGTGAAACCACAGGGTTGTTTGAATTTGGACTTCTTTTATCCCTAGTGATTTGGAACAATTTTTTATAGCATTGTCTTAATTTCAGCAAGTTTTTGTTAAATATCAGCTAATGAACCCTGTCCTTAAACTTCAGTGATCTATGGTGTCTCTCAATGAGAATTCCTTCGGTGACTATATCTGCCTGGTATTCAGTAAGTGGTCGCCCAATTTCACCTAGGTTACCTGCACAACACCATAATGAAATTTGTGTGCTGTCCTGAATGAAATAAAGACAGAACAACAGTCCCTGCCCTCAATAGGCCTGCATTATTCTGTAAAGTGCAAGATGGTTTTAATTGTAAATAATAAAAAACTAGTCATTGCTTTACTGGCGGAGCATAGGACCAGAACCCAGTTGAAGATTACCTTCTCCCCATCTTCCATCCTTTGAATGCAGCCGATGATGCCAATCATACCATAGGTCCCTGATCAGTATCAGCAGTGGAACTAAGGGGACAAGAAAAGTTAAATGAAGGGGATGGGGTACAACTAGGGGAGTTTTTAGGGGAAAATGGTGGTCTTCTGCAAGCAACATCACCAATGTGGCCATCGTTTTTCTCATCTACAACCCCAGACAGGGTGATATTCCATGATCCCTCCCTAGCTCTAACATCTAGGCTCTTATCAACTTTAAGTTATGCCAACAAGTGTTTATTTATTACATGCCTACTCTGTGCCAGATGTTGCTGAGCACTTTAAGGAGTGGAACAGCCCCATTCCCAGGAACTTTGCAAGAGTGGCTCTCTACGTCTCTTTCAGAAAAGAAAATTTATGGAGGAATGGTATGTAAACTTATAGCATCATTGAAGGTTAGCACAAGAAATGATGGTAGAGATCCTAGGACCATATATTTAGAGCTGAAAAGAACATTAGAGATCATCTAGTCTAATCCCTCATTTTACAAATGGGGAAACTGAGACCCAAGAAGTTAAAGTCATGGTTAGTTGATCCACGACAACACCCCAGGTCTAATTTCAAAGTCTACGATATTGGTTAGTCAAAGAGCCAAGGACATTGAGTCTGAACCACAAGATGGCTAACTGAAAATAATTCAAAGCAATTACTGAAACATAGTATTTCTGTAATGAAACGAAGAATGCCTGTGATGAACTTTGGGGTTGATCAACCTGCATTTATTAAGCACCTACTATGGACCTGGAATATGCTAAGTGTTGATGATATTAAAAGAAGCTAAAGACAATCCCTGCTCTCATGGAACTTATAGTCTAATGGGGGAGATAACAGACAAACAAATAACAAGCTATAAATAGGAAATAAAAGAAAGAAATTAAGTACTAAAAATTAAGAGGGTTTCAGCTTTCCTGTAGAAGGTAAGATTTAGTTAGGACTCCAAGGAAGTCAGAGAGTTCAGAGCAGAGGAGAATGATCATACCAGGCATGGAGAGGCAGCCAAAGAAAAAGCCTTGAGCCACAGATGGTCTCTTATCTGAGGTACAGCCAGGAGCTAGGGTCAGTGGAATAAAGGCAGGAGGGGGTCAAGTTATAAAGGGCTTTGAAAGCCAAACAGAACCTTTTGTATTTGATCCTGAAGATGATAACCACTGGAGTTTTTAGATTAGGGGTTGACATGATCAGACCTTTAGGAAAATTACTTTGATGGCTGAAGGGAGAATGGATTGGAATGAGGAGAGACTGGAGGCCGGCAGACCCCCACAGCAGGAGATGAGGGCCTGCGCCAGAGTGGCCAGATCAGAGGAAAGGAGGAGCCATACGCACAGGATATTGCAAAGGTGAGATCTATAGGCCTTGGTAACAGCTTGGAAACGAGGTAGGGATGAGAAATAGTGGGAAGTCCAAAGTGACTTCTAGATTTCAAACTTGTGTTTTATCTTCTCTTCTGCACACACTCCAGGATCCAAGATTGAATTGACTGACTAAATGACCAAAAAAGAGATAGATTTGGTTTTTCCATTACTTGAAGTTCAAGTTTCCTTTAATGATCTTGTCATTTATATTTTTATATATATTCTGTATGTCACTTAACCTCTGTCTGCCCCAGTCCAATCATCTGTAAAATGGGCAGTGTATAGAGCAGTGGTCCTGGAGGCAGGAGGACCTGAGTTCAAATCCAGATTCAGACACTTAATATTTAGCTGTGTGATCTTGGGCAAGTCACTTAACCCCATTACCTTGAAAAAAATGAGAATAATAACAGCACCTGTTTCTCTGTATTGTTGAAAGGGGGAAAAAGATATATTATGCTTTGCAAAGCTTGAAGTGCTCTATAAATGATAGACATTTTTATAAGCTATGAAGCCAAAGTGTAAACCCTTCTAAAACCAAGAGCCCATTTTTCCTCTAACTCCTCAGCTCCTGGGCAGAATGGACTCATACTTAAAGAGATGACCACTACCCTTTCCCCTCAGTAAATTCACTTCTGGGTGTGATTTAGTCCATAAACCAGTTGATCCCTTGCTTCTAGGTTCACACATGGCCATGAACACAACAGGGCTATTTTTTTTGTCTCAGTTGTATCTATTCTTTCGTGCTGATAGGTAATAGAATAGGCTAAAACTGAATTTTGAAAGGTCAGAAGGTCCACCCATCTGAGACCTGGGATCTGGTAATAGAATAGGCTAAAACTGAATTTTGAAAGGTCAGAAGGTCCACCCATCTGAGACCTGGGATCTGTTGTTCTGATCAGAATTTGCCAGTAGCTGAATCCAATTCACCAAGGTAGTCCTGGCTACTAGCTCCATCAATGGCTTTGGGGAGAGAAGAGGGGCTAGAGAAGATAGATTTTATTTTTACTCTTATTCTCCATAAATCTTCTCAGGAAACATCCCTTTGTAACAGCTAATTGATGTTAACTAGCTAAATGATGCTAGAGCATTAATCATTGGGTCAATTAATGAGACTGGGTAAATGATTAATAGAATTGGGGCTCAAGTAGATAAGCATTAGAAATCACCCCCAAATCTTCAGGATAATTTCTGTTATTATTGTTGTTTGTCCTTCTTTCTCAAAAGAGAATCATGACATCTGGCAGGATTTAAGTGGGGGGGGGATGCTGTTCAAAGTCACCAGCCTCACTCTCTCCTCTGGAACCATCTAGATCCAATGGCCAGATGGGAATCAGGACAACTGGAGATGGTCTCAGATGTAGAAGGAGATCTTGGCTTTTTTTTTTAAGCTAAGGTCCTTAACCGGTCTGAATGGGTAACTTCTAGAACCTTATGGGAGGGATTTAGCCCTCACTGGGTGATGGGGAGATAGGATTAAGCTAAGAAATAGGAAATAAAACCTGTTTCTGTGCTTTTTATAGATGCTGTCTGGGACCACCAGGATACTGATCTCTTTGTTCCTCAGATTTACAAGGACAAACAATAATCCTATTTATGATTTTGTTTTTTAAGAGCGCAGAAGTTTAGTTGAAAAGTACTGCAGTCCATGGTAGAGGCCATCAAGTAGCCTTCTACTGTGTTATCACACTTTATCATCCACAGATGGTCCTGATCCTCCATGGGGGAATCAGTATCTTTACCCCAAAAAAATTCAGTTTCCTTATCTGCAAAAGAAAAGGATTGGATCTGATGGTCTTCAAGCTCCAGAAATATTCTCTGAACATTAGGATCCAATAGCTAGAGACTTTAAGAGAGGGAAGGCGGAATGCTAGCATAGAAAGGGGTATGCCATAAGGCGGAATGCTAGCATAGAAGGGGGTATGCCAAAGATTTGGCATTAATTGTCAGGCTCTCAGAGGAGCCTTGGGGGGGGTGGCACACAGCTGGAAGGCTGCTGCTGCCAGATACCTGAGATGCCATCAGTCAGAGAGTCAAACCAACCAACACCCAGGCTCCAGGGGCATGCACAAGGGTAATTACCAGGCTGAATCAGCCAATTAGGGTTTGACTGTGGGAAGAAGGAACTCACCCACACAGCCTTCTGGCCATTTGTTAATATGGTGGTTTGCCACTCAGGAGACAAAGAGGAAAAAGGAAGAACAGAAGAAAATGCAATTCATAAACAAAAGGAGGGGTGAGACTTGGAGTCTGTCACCGATTCAGTTCAATTCTTTTTATCAAGTAGCTTCTATGTGCCAGTAATGATACTAGACTGAGGACAGTCTCTCTTCTTACAACTTTTGCAATTCTACTAGAGAAAAATGATATCTACCCAGATAAATAAAGAAAAAAGAAAAATATAATAAATGTCCCTCATAATATTCCATTCAAGGTCTACTCACCACTTCCCCAGTACTTCCTGGAATGGCTGATCCATGGATAACAAACTGGATTTCATCCTAAGTTTTTCCCTTTTCCCTTTCTCTCTCCCTCCTTCTGGTCCTCACTGAGACCAGCCCCTTCCTGGTGCTGTAGCTTCCCTGGTGAGTTTTTCCAGCACTGGCTATACTGCCCAGATTCATGGGTCATGGTGGAGATGGAATATTCCTTGTTCCCTATCATCGCTTCCAGGCCCTCCTTCTACCTCCCTCACTCAGTAACCTTATCTCCTTTGAGGGTCATTCAAGTCCTAGTTTTCATCCAATAAAGCTTCAAGGAATTATTTATTGAACTTGGTACATTCTTCTTTTCTCAGTGAGTTCAGTCCGTCCTCCTAAATTCTGCTCTCACACAAGAAATTTCTTTTCTTTTTTGGTTTGGCAGTGGGGTTAAGTGACTTGCCCAAGATCACCCAGCTAGTATGGATTAAATGTCTGAGAGTGGATTTGAACTCAAGTTCTTCTGACTCCAGGGCCAGTGCTCTATCCACTGCACCACCTAGCTGCCCCAAGGAATTTGAATATTTATTGATATACCCTCAAATACTCCAACTTCCCAGGTCCCTTTCCTTCCTCACTTCCCTTAATCTACTGCTCCACCCCACCTCAATGACACACAAAGAAGGTCCTACCTTTGATCTTGCCCATCATCCACAAGGCTCTCCTTCTATGTTCAGGAATTTCCTTTATCTTGATCATAATCCATTTGTCATTCTACCTCCCTGTGTTTATGGCCCAAGTTTGTTCTTCCTTGTCACGAGACTCAATCCCTAGGCTCCTCGGTTCTTTTTCATCTCCCTCGCTCTGGCTGTACTTCCTTCCTCCCTTGCCGATCTTGAATCTGGTAGACCAGCTCAACACCAGCCTGTTCCTTAGTTCCCTGAACCCGTACTCATCTCGCCCTGCCAAACCCCAAGTCTAATGATTCCGACCAATCTCACTCTTTGCTCCTCTTCACATGCCATTCAATGAGGCTAATGAAAGTTACAAAATCATCTCAACTGGGTCCACTATTAATTTATGTTGCATAATCTCACCATCATCGCAAGGCAATTCTTTTATATCTCCATAATTGATTGAGATCCCACCCACCACAGCAGCTTCACCAAAGTTTTTCACTTCTCCTGAAATCTCTCACATCACCCCCTTCCCCTACTCCGTCACCTGAGTCAGCAAAGAATCTGGCCTCATAATCCATTGATAAATATGTAGGCCATTCAATAAGAGCTCTCTTTCCCCCACTCCTCCTCCTCTCATGTCAGTGAAATGCCTTCTGCCACTTCTTCCCTGCTTCACATGAAAAGGTGACCCTTTGCCTTGACAAGGCAGACCTTTCTACATGCACGAGTGTAGTAAAACCATTTCATCTTCTTCTCTAGGAGACTGACCTCTTTCACAAATCTCCACTCCCTCCATGACTACTAACTACTTCACCGAGGCCTATAAATATATCCAAAGCTTTCTCATTCTCAAAAAAATCCATTCATCCATCCATCCTGGCTAATTATCATCTTCCAGTTCTCCTCCTTTTTATGGGTAAAGTTCTTGAAACTATAAAAAAATCAATGCCTCTGCTTTCCTTTCATTCTCTTCCTAACGTTTTACAGTTTGGCTTCCAACCTCACCATTCAACTCTTCTAAAATTATTCCTGATCTCTTGTCTAATTTCATGACTTTTTCCTCTATCTTCAACCTTCTTAACCTTTCTGCAGCCTTTGACGTTGTCAATCACTCTTTTTTACATTCCATTTGGGTTTTCATGACATTGATCTTTCCCAGTTCTCTTCCTACACGTCTGACAACTTCTTGGTAGGATCTTCATTGTGTCTGCTAACTGAAAATGTTGCCCAGGCTCTGACCTACACCTTCTCTTCTCCCTCTATATTCTTTCATGTGGTGATGCCATTACTCCCACAGATTCAATTATCATCTCCAGCAGATTTTCTACCCTCTCTCTTGACTTTTTGTCTTGCTTTTCCAACTGCCAATGGCCATTTCAACTGGAATTTCCATAGGCATCAACGTAGCAGAAATGAAATTCCTCCTTCCCCCAAAACCCTCCCTTCTCCATCACAACCCAGGTGGTGTCTTCTACTCTTCACTCTCTCTCATGTTCCATATCTAATTTGTTGTCAAATCCTGTCCATTTTATCTTTGCGACATCTCTCCTTTCTGCCCCCTTCTCTCCTTAACACCTTTCTGATGAGACCCTTACCACCTCACACTTGGACCTGGCACAGTGCCTGATACATAATTGGTTGATTCTTGCCCTTCATTACAAAACCATATCATTGGGATATAGTAGGTGCCTAATAAGTGATTATTGATGAAGGGATTGTACTACATAATAACTTTCTAGTTGTTCTGCTGCTTCAAGTCTTTCCCCATTCTAATTTGTGTTCTACCCAGCTGTCCAATGGATCTTCCCGAAGCACAGGTATGACCAGGTCACCCCCTTTTCAATAAACGCCAGTGGCTCCCCACTTTCTCCAGGATCAGAAAAACCTCCTAGAGCCCTTGATAATCTAATCCATTCCTACCCATTCAGTTTTCTTTGTTCCTTACCCACATCCTCTTCGCTAGACTCTCTTCCTCCATGTCCAATACCATGAAACACTATTTGCCAACTCTGGGCCTTTATCTTGGCTGTCCCCCAGGCCTTGATTTTCTACCTCCTCATTTCTACTACCTCCTAGCTTCCCTGTTTCCCTCAAATGATGAAATCATCAGTTACCCTTTTTTCAGACCCATGAGGACCATCAAATTTCAGTTTTAGTCAGAAAAATTGTTTCTAAATGTCTTCTAAAATGATTTTTCTCAAGTCTTGCTGGCTTAGACACTTTGTGATAGTTGGACACCTTTCCAAATTTCCCCATGATTAATGCTACCTCTCAATACAAATTACTTTGGCTTTTATTCAACAAGACAACAAGGATTTATTAATTACCTAATATGAGCCAGCCACTGTACTAAGTTCTGTGAATATAATAAAGGGCAAATGCAAGGCCTCCCCTCATAGTTTGGGGAGGGGATTCTTCTTCTTCTATTCTTAGAAGAAAATAGACTGATCCTTCACCTGGAAGATGGTCAACTTCTGGAGAATCGGTGTGGTTTCAGAAAGGGTGGAGGAACAGTCAATAATGATGTTTGTTGCCTGACAACTCCAGGAAAAATGCCAGGAACAGAACAGAGGTCCATATACATTTTGTAGAACTGACCAAGGTCTCTGATACCATCAGTCATAAGGGTTTATATCAAAATTTGTTTGCCCATTAAAGTTCATCAGTATTATATGTTAATGTCAGGACAGTATGCTTGCCCAGGTTCTGGAAAGTGGATGATGCTCCTGAGATTTCCAAGTCACCAGTGGAGTAAAATGTGGATGTGTCCTTGCTCTCATGCCTTTCAGCATGATGTTATCAGTCATGTTATTAAATTCCTTCACTGAGGATGAACATTGCCTCATGGTCAGCAACCACACTGATGACAAAGTCTTCAATTTGAAAAGGCTACAAGCCAAGACCAAAGAGGAAGGAATGTGATCTTCTGTTTGCTGATGATTGTATACTCAATCCAGCCTCTGAAGCTGAGATGCATTAAAGTATGGATTGATTCTCTGCTGCTTGTGCTCAATTTGGACCAAGAGAATACAGGGGCTCCATCAGCCAGCATCACACCATCCATATGTGGATTGCAGCAAATGGAGTTTTGAATACTGTGGACAAATTCACTTCCCTTGGCAGTGTCCTTTCCAAGGAGATACACAGTGACAATGAGGTTGCCACTTGCATTACCAGAGCTAGCTTGATATTTGGGAAGCTCTGAAAGAAAGTACAGGAGAGAAGAGGTATTAGACTGACTACCAAACTGAAGGCCTGCAGAGTCATTGTGCTGACCTCATTGTTGCATGCATGTAACATACAGTTTACCAATGCCATGCCAGAAAACTGAATGACTTCCATTTAAATTGTTTTAGGGAGATTCTGAGAAGATACCAGACACTGAGGTCCTTTCTTGAGCTCACCTGCCTAGCATTCCAAGATTACTATGGAAAATGCAATTGTGATGGGCTGGACATGTTATTAGGCTACCAGAGTTATGCTTGTCCAAAACACTATTTTATGGAGAACTCCCACAGGGCAAGCGCTCACAAGGGGGTCAGAAGAAGTGACACTGAGACACACCAAAGGTCTCATTGAAGAACTTTAGAATTGATTGCATAGCATGGGAGATCCTGGCACAGGACCAGCCAATATGGCATGCCTTCACTCATGAGGCAAGGCAGAATTGCTCAAAGGAAACATGATTCTCTAAGTTTAGAATACCCACCCCAGGTGCTCACATGGACTATTTGTGCCCAACCTGTGGTAGAGCATTCTGAGCTTGTATTGGTCTGATCAATCACAGTGGGCTACACTGTAATTTGCCTCAGACATTGTGATGTCATTTTTATCTTCTTCAATAATGAAGGACAAGAGCCAACGAAGCAACCAGTTTGTGGGGGAGACAACAGTTAAACAAATAGAGACAAACAATTTACTTCCAAAAGATAATCTGAGAGGGACAACAATACTATTAAAGGAAGTCAAGAAGGTGAGATTTCAGCAGGGACTTGAAGGAAGCTAAGAGGGAGAGATGATGAGGGAGAGGATTCCAGGCATGAGAATAGCCAATGAAAATGTGTAGAATTGGGAAATGGAATTCTTTTGTGAGATATATCTACCAAGTTAGAGTCATTGAATCACAGGCTATGTGATGGAGAGTAAGGTGGAAAATATCAAGGAAGGGGGCAGGCTATGAAAGGATTAGAACTGCAAATCCTAGCAATAGGAAGTCATGGAAGTTTATTAACTAAGAGGTTGGGGGTGACATGGTCAGACCTAAACTAAGTAGAGGATGGACTGGAGTGTGGAGAGTTTTAAAGAAGGGAAATAAACCATTGCAACAGAGGCTATTGTAATAGTAGGAAGATGCATGCTGGCCAGTTGATGAAAGCTGGCACCAGGAATAGCAGTCCTATCAGCAGAGAGAAAAGGCCACATAGGAGAGAGTGTGTGAAGGTAACATTGACAGGACTTAGCAACAGATTCGATATAGGGGATAAGCTAAGAGTGAAAAGCGAAGGCTGACACTTACCTTATGAGTCTGAGGGATTTAGAGGATGGAGGTAACCTTGCAGTAGTGGGAAGAGAGGAGGACTTGGCCTCACAGCTAGTATGTGATCCAGCCAGATCTGGGGTTCTGAGGTCCGTATTCTAACCATTCAATCACACTGCTTCTCCTGCTGCTCAGCATATTGTATATATTGGCATTTCATCTGCTTTTCCATCTTTTCCATCTCTTCTTAATCACAGTTGAGGTTTTCTGGGCAGATACGGAGTAAATTACCATTTTCTTTTCCAGCTCATTTTACAGATGAGCAAACTGAGGCAAATGGATTTAAATCACTAGCCCAGAGTCACACAGCTATAAATGTCTGGGGCCAGATTAGTTACCAGCAATAATGTCAATATTGTATTTTTTTTCTTGCCTGAGAGGCTTTTGAGTTGGTTTAAAAAGACTAACTGTCTCCATAAGACAAATTAGAACCACTGACTAAGAAATGGGTGATCTATAAAGGTCCAGGGACTGGCTTATGTGTGTGAGGGAAAGAAAAAAAAAAGAAGTTTCTCTTTGAAGTGAACATTTGCTTCTAAAACTGTAAGAACTCTGCAAGTAATCCCAGGTTGAAGACATTCCATCCGGCTCTGCTTGGAAACCCGAAAACACACTAGTCCCACTTTTCAACAAAGCCCAGTGATTTGTTCCAAAGGAATTCTCCATGTCTGCCACCAGCAGATTGGGTGGCAGAGTAGCTTTTCTCTGTGACTAGCCATTGGCTGGTGGCTCCTGCTTGATCCCTTCAGGTACCAAGAGAGATGCCACTCCAGGGAGGGGTGAATCACCTCTTTATCCATGCTGCAAGTTCTCTCTTCCCCAATTCCTTCACCTTCAGCACTAGAAGCTGATTGGTGCTTGGGTCTGACAACAGTAATCAATTCCTGTTTTCCTTAAGGAGCAGGTTCATTTTGTTCAACTCTTAAGACATGCGTTGGGTTTTTTTTCCTTTTCTTTTCTTTTTTAATGTGCTACAAGCAATCTGTTCTGAATCTTGGGGAGGAAGAATTGGTGCCAGATGGATTATTTCAAGACCTGTTAAGATTCGTTACATGAAACTGCTGACTCGGATTGCAGAGGGCTTAAGGGACCATTGCTGGGACATGGAAAGATCTCTGGTTCTTTTTACCCTCCCCCAAGTACCCTGGATCCTATCCATTCTACAAACACTGACTTGGAGGCTTACATTCTGGTGATATTAATAATCATAACAACAATAATAACTGAGGAACATTTCCCTACCATTTTGACGTTTCCAAAGCCTTTACATATACCATTAACTCATTTAAATTTCATGACAGACCAGGGGTTAAAGGCAAATGGATCTGTGATCTCATTATTGTAGAAGTTTCCTTCTATACAGATCTCAACTCTCCCATGCCTGCCCATCCTGGGTCACTGTAATTGGACATGTAGAGTTCCTCTTCTTCTTACATCTTGAGGGTAGCCATGATTCACCTCCGTCGCTCCTCACTCTTGCCACATGGGCAACCCAACTTCTCTATCACCCAATCCATTTAAGATGCCCTTTCCTCCAGTTCTCCAGGGCTTCTTCTCCTTGGTTATGAGTTGCAGCCAGCACAAAGGTATTTCTCCATCGTTCTCTGTGTGATCATTCGTTTTTAGTGTGCTGTGCCTCGCTGACAAATGGCAACAATGTTAGCCTGGAAAAGACGGAACTGTACTTGTAGTCAGTAGAAGAGCTTTGTCAATTTGGG
This sequence comes from Macrotis lagotis, assembly GCF_037893015.1. Classification (NCBI taxonomy): domain Eukaryota; kingdom Metazoa; phylum Chordata; class Mammalia; order Peramelemorphia; family Peramelidae; genus Macrotis; species Macrotis lagotis. The sequence goes on along the minus strand of NC_133665.1, from coordinate 160,127,958 downwards.
GGAGCAAGCCAATGTTTACTCTTCTGCTCATCTTGTCTATTCATAACATCTGTCCTCTATAGAGCAATGTGCAAAGGTATGTTGAAATCTTGGCAGCAGATAGTGTCCATCTACTTGCTATTTTTTCTGTATAGATGGACAAGCTGAACTCTTTTGAGTAATTATAGTTCTCTTTTAGGAAACTCCGCACTGTTCTTGAACTTGATGAAATAAGAACGAAGTCTGCTACAAAAAGCAACATTTGGAGATTTTGGAGTTTCTCACCACCCATAGAGAATTCCTCCCTTCTTGGGAATCCTGCCCTTGCTCTTCTCCCTCCCGGTGGGAAATACCTTTGCCAAATACACATCTTTTGATTTATGACTTGCTTGATATTTGTTAGCAGAAAGTCAATGAACAGGGCTTTATCTGTTGTTATCATCTAAGGAACCTTAAATGATCTGGATGTATGAATGAGAGATCCTTTGGGAAAAGTCTAAAAGATCTCATTTTGTATAATTATTAACTGCTTTTTCATTATCAATGAATAATAAGCACAATGAAATCTTATATTCTTTATACTCACCAATTAAGAAATGGATAAGATACTGTTGAAAGTTTGAAATTGGAAAGTTTGTTTTTAACTAATTCCTTCATGGAAGATATCCTTGATTCAGGTATAGATAATATTCATAAAGATGAGAGTAAGCTTCTCAGTACATAGTTACTGATATTCTCTACTACTGATAATACCTTTTTATGGTATTAATGAGGAATCAGGTTTTTTTCATTCCTTTGACATTTTGCCCATCTTTAGGTATCTCTTATAAAGTCTCTTTATGCATTCACAATGGTATTGATTCCTTTATGCAGTCATAGTTCAATCTGGATGTGTTACTATCTTTTTTTCTCTTTAATGCTATGTCTACTTCCTCTATAGGTATATCCTGGATTGTAAGTCTATGTGAATTTGCTGTCTTTGATGGGGGAAAATAACTTGGCAAAATTAGTTTTTCAGATCTTTTCCATTTTTCTTTTGTTTGTAATCATCTTTCCATTTTCATTCTTGAATACCCTTGAGATGACGGCTTAGTTGGATGTCTTGCCAAGCTCTCTTTAAACTGGTTTTATCCTCCATTGACTCACTGTTTGATTCATGCCTACAACTCATAATCATCCACCTTCTTCTCTGTAAGATTTTATAATTAAATTTATATTCTACTCTTGAATTGCCTTTAAAAGTGATCTCTCTGTTTTGCAAGTGAACCAGCTGCTTATTATTATGCCCATTTTATAGGTGAGGAAACAGAATCAGAAAGATGACATGACTTGCCCATGGTCAGCACAGCTAGTAACTAACTATCATAGGATGGCATAATGTAGACTTAACACTTGGTTCTGTTTACATCACTCAGCATCAGTTCATATTGGTTTTTCCTATACTTCTCTGTACTCATCACACACATCATTTCACTCAGTGTAGTAATGGTCCATAACATTCATATACCATAATTTGTTTAGCTATTCCTCAATGGATGGGCATAGACTGGACTTCCAAATCTTTGCTGTCACAAAAAGTGCTGCTATAAATATTTTGGTGTATTTGGGGACTTTCTTCTTAATGATGGTTTGCTTTTTTTAGGGTATAATATAACCCTGTGATGTAGTTTCTGGTTCAGAGGGTATGGGTATTTTAATCACTTTATTTACATTCCTTTGTGAATTGAGCTTAAGTCTTCCTGACTTCAGACCTAGTGCTCTAGCCACTACATCACCTTACTGCCCTATTTTATATGTTATTGCTTTTGATTCCATGGTTTTATTAAGTTATCTCTTGTTTCATGGTTTTATTAGGTTATCTCTTGTCTTAGTTTGTGAAGCTGAGACTAGAAAATAGTGCTTTATATTCATTGAATTCCATTTTGTTAGTCTGGGCTCATCATATCCCATTTGGGGTTTTCTTGATAGAGATACTGGAGTAGTCTGCCATTTTCTTCTCCAGCTCATTTTACAGATGAGGAAATTGAGACAAACAGGATTGAGGGTCTTACCCAGGATCATAACATCTGAAGCCAGATTTGAACTCAGGAAGAAGTCTTCCTGACTCCAGACTTGATACTCTATTCACTATGCCACCTAGCTGTCCATATAGATCTTAGGAGTCCTTATATTGCCCCATCTCCACCCCCAGTTTAAAAGCATGCTAATTATTATAACAAGGTCTTTCATTATAGCTATAGAATTTGGATCTACCAGTTTATGAACCCTATCATAAAAGTAAATTAAGATAGGAACTGTATCATTCTATTTCTCTTTCCAAGTGTTCATTAGCATCCTTTTAATATGACATTCTAGAATTCTTCCAAGAATAGAAGTCAAGTTTATTGACTGTAGCTTGAAGAATTCATCTTCATGTTTTTGAAAATCAAGGCAACATTTGCCCATCTCCAATTCTTTCCTTTCCTCCATAGTTTTTCAAAGATCAGTGACAGTCATTCAATCCGAGCATCCATAAGTTTCATTAGGGCTCTTTGGTTAGTCTTGGTGTGGGCTCAAATTCAGGGAAGAGGCTAGGGGTTTTCCTACCCTTTCCTCACTTAACTTCTGCATCAAATCCCTGCTAACCATTTTTTCTTTAAGTATTTCTGTTTCCATTATCCCCTATCATTGTCTTATAACATGCCCATACAATAGTTTTAATCCTTATTTAATCTTTCTTCTGAAAAAAAGCTCTTGGTATTACCGTTAACATTTGTTGTGCTATTTTTAGAGAACAATGCCATTCTTTTATACTCGTGTATGTGTGTGTGTGTGTGTGTGTGTGTGTTCATGTCCTTGCCTCCATCTTTTGTATGTATTATTAGAGGATCTTATAGCTAAAAGAGGGAAGCTAGGTCATATAGTGGATAGAGCACTGGCTTGGATTTAGGAAGATTAGCTCAAATCTGGCCACAAATACTAGCTGGTCACTTAATCCCTATTTGCCTCAGTTTCTCATATGTAAAATAGGAGCACAGAGGAGAAGGAAATGAAACTCTCTAGTACCTTTGCCAAGAAAATCCCTTTGACTATGGAGTCATGCAGGGTCAGACATAGCTGACAGACTGGACAAAAAAAAAAAACAATGGTAGCCAGAAGGGAACCTCAGAATTCATATAGGTCAACTCTCTTATTTAATAGATAAGGAAACTGAGGTTCAGAGAGACGAAAATAATTTGTCCAATATCTTACAGGGAGTAAATGTAACTTCAGCTCTTTCAAATATGCTGCTCTTTTAAAAACAGGTTGGCTGATGGATTCTCAGTGCAGCCTCATCAATCTCTTTCAACAGATCCTTCTTTTCCTCATTGAAATTAGTTATGTTTATGTCATCAGAATTTTGATCTTCCAACCATTCTATCCCTCTTGTGCCAATTTCCCTGAGGAATTTTAGACCAAGAAATTTTAGGTATTCGGAGGGAGATGAAGCCTCTGAAGTAGGCTTCCCAAAGTCTAAGATGTGCATTGGATTAAGCATATGTTCGTCCTGCGACCATTCCGTCATGAACTATTATTATCGTTGTGGTTCTTTCCTTCCTACTTTGACAATCACTTTCTCCTTGTTGGTCAGTTTCAGGTCCAGAAGAGCAGTTCAATTGGTCATTTTCTCCAAATTTTGAAAAATGAAATGATCACTAATACAAGTCAAAATGCATCTGAGTAGAAGTGGGCTATCCAGTAGGTCTATCCAATTAGTTCTATTCTGGGCACTGTCCTAAGTCCTGGGTTTGAAAAAAGGTGCCAGTCCTACGATCAGTGATCCTGGGTCCCAGGGATAGCATTCCATTTCCCTACTCTTGGTCCTAGAGGAGACACATCCCTAATATACACTTATGGGTCAAATTCACCTCCTTTAAAATCTGTTTCATTCTATTTATTATGCTTACTTTGCAATTCTCTCTATAGACACTTCCAGTCATGGATCGGATAGCTACTGCTTCTTTTTAGAGTGTGCTAGTAATCTTTAACCACTGGATTTAGGGGGAAAATTAAATATTCCCATGACACAGTTTTCAGTTGAATCTACATTATTAACATTTTAGCACAGTGCCAAGATTATTTTAAATAGTTAAGCCCTGGAGAAAGTATGAGAATTTGAGTATTTGAAGAGTCCAAGTCAGGACCTAGAAGTGGCAGGAAAATGTGGACCCCAAGAAGGAATCAATTTGGAAGGAGAGAAAAGAATTTCTCTTCTGCTCCTCCTCCTTCTTCTCTTCCACCTTTTCTTCCTTCTCCTTATCTCTGAAGCAACCAAGTTAAGATGAGATGTGTCCTTCTTAGGAGTGTGATACCTGACCACTAAGAAGAGATATAGTCAAGAGTCCTTGCAATCAAGGATTGAGTTGCAGAGAGGAGTAAAGTCTAGGGAGTTCAGCATACCCAACAGAGACAGGGAACACCAGAAGAGAACGACCATCTTGAAGTAACAGAAGTACGAGTTGCCTTGTTTCCTCTTTGTTGTGACTCCCCCATTATTGGACTCTAGATATGTGCCTACTCTTTCTACTGATGCAGTGACTATGGGAGAATTTACCCCTGGTTTATGCAGGGGGAGAGGAATTTTTGTAGCTAATTCTGAGAAATGCCTTAGTAATTGTCTCCATTGACTGCCTTTTAATTTTTTTTCTTTAACTGATGATTTGCTTCTTAAATCAGCATGATATCCCTTACCTGAAACTCATTCCATATGACAGTAGTATTTTTTAAGGAGAAAAATGTCACTGTCTAAATATTAAAGATAAATACATTGGTGAGAGAATATGAAAGAATTTAGACTCAAAATGTAGCTTTGAACTTGGGTTACAAAAGCCATCACCTGAGGACTCAACCTGCAAGCTATGAATAGCATGATGGGAAAGTAGTCCCAAAGGGATCACTATGCAAATAATGAAAATCTTTGCACAGAGAACTCTGGTGGAGGGGGGAGGGGAGAGAGGAGATCTGTTCTTGATAATACTTGTGGAGAATATTATCAATCATGGAATGATTGGATCCAAATACATAATTTTTCCGCCATCATTTTTACAGTACACTGCCAGATTACTCATACAAAATTTTCAGTTTCACTAGCAATAGATGAGTGCCTGTCCTTTTCCCAACCTTGCAGGCATCAATCAGTGTCTTTCCAATCAATCCATTTATGTTTGGGAAGTGGAGCAGGAAGCATGTGATCTCTGTTCATCAAAAGTGGCTTAAGCCATTAACTCTAGAAAGTTCTAAATTAGCTAAAAATAAGTGATCTTAGAAGGATGAGATGATCTACATAGTGAATACTGGATAACACTTGGAGATTTTATACAAAATCAGGTCTACCTATGGACTTAACTTGACTAAAATTCTCTGATATAGGATAATTATCATTTCTTGTTGGTTGGTGTCAATTAGAACTTCCAACCTGGTATGTCATCATTCCTCTCCAAGATGCACTCCTGAGTCTCTTGGACTTTCTCTCCGATGATTCTCTTCCCTTCTCTCTCCTCCCCTTCACCTCTTCCCAGTTTTCAGCTTCCTAAGATCTAGGTGGTTAGGTGGCACAGTTGATAGAGCCTATAATCAGAAAGACTTGAAATCAAATGTGGTCTCACATACTAGCCGTGTCATTCTAGACAAGTTGTTTTACTACCGCTTGCCTCAGTTCCCTCAAAAAGGAAGTTGATAAAACTTGTAAAATGAAGGTAATAAGTTAATAGCAGTATCTACCTCATAGGGTTGAAAAAGAGAATATTTGCAAAGTACCTTTTTACATAATAGAAGCAATAATAAAGCTTATTCTTTTCCCCACATTAGAATATAAATTTACTTAAGGATAGGAAATGTCTTTCTGTTTGTCTTTGTTCTCCCAGCCTTAGCCCATTGCTTTGCACATAGGAAGTATTTCATGGTGGATCTGATTTATGAACTTTCAAGAGCTTGGCATTAATTTTTGAAAGAGAACATTAAATCCTAGCTTTGATTTTTCAAGTCTTTGAGAAATCTCATGTTACAATTAAGATTCATTACAAACTCACCTTCTTCAACCATGTATTTCCGGTTCCTAGTTTTTAAAAAAATCTGAGTATTTTAAATTATTTTCCTAATTAATAAATTAACAAATAAATAAAAATAATCAATTAAAATATTTTAAAATTTAAAAAAATAGTCATTCCTATTTATTCTCCTCCCTGGAGCCCCTAGAATGAAGAAGGTTGCTGAGATAGCTTGCTTAGATTTGTATGAAACGAAGATGACTTCCTTTCTTTCAAAGATTGGCTTTTATCATGTTGAATTTTTTTTTCCAGCATGTACCACCCATTTCAAATGATAGGGGCTTCAAAGTCTAAGAGATCCAAAGAAAAACATAAAAGATTCCTGGGGCCTAACAAGTATGTATATTTGCTCTTTGCTTCTTGAAAAGCAAATCATACAAGTAGACTAATACAAGCCACATGTCAGAACTCTGCATTCCTTAGGCTATCTGAAGTAAACCTAGCTCCTCCGATTTCTGGCATTGGTATGTGAACAACAGGGTGCAGGAGAAGGCCCCATCACCTGGATCAATCTATTCTTTGTCTTCCTTCAATGAAGAGCTTTCCCACTCCTTCTTACTGCCCACTGCCATTCAACATCCACCAGCTACAATTTTAATGGGTACCCTGCAATTCACTTTTGTGTTAAAAAAAAAAAAATGGCCCTAGTCAATGGCCCTAGAAATACACCCATTACTGGATGGAACACACTCTCACTTATACATCTGGGAGAGCTCTCTGAGACCAGGGGACCAAATCCAAATTTCCTTAGCTGGATTTCAAGGCCTTCCTTTCTCCTTATCACCTACCTTATCCATTATGATAACCACCCCCCCAAAAACTCTTCTGTTCTAGATTGACTCTATTTCCATTCCTTGTGTCTCTAACATCTGGAATCTTATCTCTGTCTGATCAAACCCCATAATGTTTCTCCTTTATTTTTTTAAACTTATAGATTAAAACAAGCATTTCCATAACATAATATATATTTTAAAAAGAAGAATGTGTACTCAAGTGCAAATCTATTATCTACAACTTGTTATATATATATATATATGTAAAACATGTTTAAAAGGGAAAAAATAAATTTACATGGTACCATGGTACCATTTATTTTTTTCCCTTTTTAAAAATTTCTTCTTCCCCTTCTTGAGGATTTTCATGGCACCTCCCTCACAAGTTGATAATAATAAATTGTCATTATAGCTAACATTTAACTTACTAGGTTTCCTAACATACAGACACTTTACAAATATCTCAGCAACCCTGGGAAATAGGCCCTATTATTATCCTCATTTTCCTCATCAGGAATCCTAGGCAAACAGAGGTCAAATGACTTGCCCAGGGTCACACACTTCATAATACTTTCTTGTATTTATTTTTTTTATTAATTTAGCTGTCTATGCACTGTTCTCCTTCCCCCAACCTCCACTATACCCAAGAGATCCCAGAAGGCAGGGACCATTTCCTCTTTTATCTTTGGATCCCTAAAGCTTAGTACAGTAACTTAAACATATAGCCAGTTATTAAATGATTGTTGAATCAATAACTTTTTATTGGTTAAGTGATGGATTATAAAGGTTTCCACCTAAACTCAGCACTCATTTAGCAGGTTGTAAAATCTCATAGATAATCCTAACACCTCCTTGAGGACCTTCTAAAACAACTTGGATCTGATCCAATGGGGTAGAGCCAAGGGCAGCCCTTGCTTTGAAGCCTACAAGAAGATACCATCTTGCTTATGAACCTTCCAAATAAGTGACCAGCCTGCCAGATCACTTATTTGGACATTCAATCCCTATTTTCCAGTAAAGATTTTTTTCTTTCCATTCCCTATTACACATAAGCTCTTCCCATCTCACTTTGGGGACTAGCACCAGGTTACATGTTTCCAATGTGTCTGAGGTAGAGCTTTCATAGGCACAAATGGACAGTGACCATAACTGTCCATTGTGGAAGAAAGACTGACATCATCAAGGAGTCCACAGTAGTTCATTTCAAAGAATGTAATAAATGAGAGGGAAAAAAAGAGTCAAGATAATGGCTAACCATCTGATGTATGATTTTAAATAAAAAGCACAAAAATGATGGATTAGCAGCCCAGGAGGTTTCTCTTCCAGGCTGCCCCTCCAATAATATAGCTATAATTAGGATCTTTCTTTTTATACAGACACCATATTTTATTTCTATAGCTTCTCCCATTTGAGACTTAAATAGCCCCCACTGGGAAGCTGGATGGATGGCAAAGCTATAGTCAAGTCTAATTTGGGACATTTGGTGGAAAATTGGGAGGGGAAATGAACCTAGTTCCTTAGCTCCTAGGTTTGTCTCCAACTTTGATCCTTTAGAACAGATTTGCTACTTACTGTGGCTTTCTGTGACTTATGGGTTAAGATGAAAAAATCAAAAAGAAAAAAGATAGGGGGCGGGTAGGTGGCGCAGTGGATAGAGCACCAGCCTTGGAGTCAGGAGTACATGGGTTCAAATCCGACCTCAGACACTTACTAATTACCTAGCCATGTGGCCTTGGGCAAGCCACTTAACCCCATTGCCTTGCAAAAACTAAAAAAAAAAAAAAAAGATAAAGCATTTCATCAGCCAGGTAATTAAAATGTGTATTTATGACTGTGATGTCAGTTACTGTAGCTCAATTAACAGGTGCTTGTTTGATTGATTTTCATTGCCCTCCACACACACTCTGGTGTTTTCAGTTTCTGTTCTGTTTCAAAAACAATCTAGATATTAGAGAGATTTTGATATCTGTATCATCTTTTCTTTTTTTTAGAAAAACTATCAATTGGTCAGATATCTATAGTCTCAATTCTAGGTTGACTTCACCACAAGAATTATTTCAGTCTCTCTTAGGTACACACATGAGGGTTGGCTCTGTCTATCCAGAGTAAAATGATTAACAGCAAACGCAGCACTTATTGTTGTAAGATGAATGGAAGAAGACTCCCTATTCTTGCCTTTATTACCCTATTTGTTTGCCGACTTAGTTTGCATTGTCAAGATTATCTCTACAAGCTAGAGAGGCAGGAACTTTATAGTATAATTTATAAGGAGGCCTTAGCATGTGGGAATCCCTCAAATTCACATATTTTCCACCCCGGTAAATTTTTATAATCTGAGCCAATGATCTATGTCCACTGTTGACTTCTGAATAACTCCACAAATTTCTTTAAAAGGAAAGATGCAATGAATACAATTTATATTTCTCGATCCCGTAGTGGCTGTAACATATCATTCCCTTGCCCAGGGCTGCTGTTACTGGGTAAGTGTGGCTGACAGATCTCTCTTATTTGTGGTCCTTTCTCTCTAAGCATTTCGTGGTTGGTAGTTGCATCTGCTGGTTGCAAAGCCCAGGATAACACGTTAATGGTTCCCTTTGCCCTCTGGGGCTAGGTGAAGCTTTTTCTTTAAATACTGTACTCAATCTCCAGTGGCTGTTGCTTTTGTTTTCAGCCGTTCTATGAATCAAAATCTTTTAGATGGCCTACCTTGTCATTTGATATTCTCTTGGGCAAAGAGAACTGGTAGAGTCTCTTAATAAGCCCAACTGTGTCAAGTAGACAGTTTGGCCTCATAAGGAGTCACTGGATACACAATCCAAGAACCTTGGAGTTTGAAGGCTAGATCTGCCATTGGGCAGCCTTAGGCAAGTCCTATCATTTCTTTGGCCAGAGACTCAGAGACCTGTGAGCTCTCTTCTAGTCCTACAGGGAGATATAAGATATTCTTGCCACCCCCTTTTTTCAGGGCTGTTCATCCACTTTTGGTGTCCACCAACACCCAACTCTCACCTGTGGTTCCCAGAAGCTGTAGCAAGTGTAGTGCTCACACCTTGGTGAAACCATCATGGTGGATAGGTTAAACCAGATTGGGTCATAAACCTGTGATGCTAGGTGGATGTGAAAACTTCAGGCAGAATGGGTGGATGAGGTCTATTTGTTTCAACAACCATGAAGACAACTGAAAGTATGGTCAGGCAGTGAAGATGCCAAGGTCATCCATTATGTCCTGGGCCGCTGTCAGTTGTACTGACTTCTGTCCTGCCATTGGACTTTGATGACTGAAAGAGGAAGTGAGGCTGATGACTCTGAGCATCTCTGACTCCTTAAATTCAATTCATGAGCAGAATATCACCCTCTCATATCCTTGGTCCTCCTCAAAAATGAAGGACCAAAAAACAAGCAAACATTAAAACCTCTTCAAATTTTGAACCCTCTTGTTTTTAAGAGTCTCATTGTGCAGGCTTAGTTTTTAGTTTTTAGAATTTTAGAATTTAGTGTGATCTCATACAATATATTATTCAGAAACAAATTATCTGCCTATGGTTTTGTTTGTTTCTTACTTTATCTTAACTCAACAGCTCCTTGGGGTTTACCAACATGTCTTCTACCTCAATTTGGAAGGGAAGGCAGAAACAGCTATCTACTATATGGAAGGTACTCTGCTTTACAAATATTCTCTCATTCAATTCTAATTTAGCCCTTAAAACATGTCCCATTCCTGACTGAGCAAGCCTTCATCTTGAAGAACCAACCAGAATATATGGTAGAAGTGACATTTTGGGACATTGGTCTGGTAACGTGCTTCTGCTCAACCTACAGGTAGGGCTGCAGTCTTAATCCAATGACTTTAATGCCCGAGTTCCTAAGATCATTGAATTTGAAGCAGAAAAGATCTCAGCAATCTAGTTCAAGCGCCTTCCTCAACTTTACAGATAAAGTAGTGTGTCCCATTACTAACCTGATGGGTGTTCAGTTACTTAACTCCAATGGAATTTCCTTTTCCATCACTCCCAATTTAGGAAGGTGCCACCTCCAGTACAGCTGGAAGGGCAAGACTTGTCTTTCGTGCCCATCCACATTCAGCACCATTTAAGTCTCAGCTGCTCCTTCTATAGGATGGGAAGGCCAGAGCAGAGGACAGTTATCAGTACTAAAAAATATCATCCTTCCTCCCCACTCCCCCAATTGGTTTTGTAAGGGTCAAGGGTAAGGGCAACCCTGCACCTCCCCCTCCCCTAAACCTGGACCTCAAGGCCCTTTTCCACTTGGCTAATTACAAGATATTCAAGGTACCAAAAGGGAGAGATAAACCTTAGGAGCTTCAGCCATCACTGTCCATGTTCCAACATTGCTCCCTGTCAACTTAGAGGATGAGCAGGAGTGACCACTTAATGGCCTAGGAGTCTTACCTGCACATACTCGTATCTCATCCATTTTCCTTCAAGCCCTGATCAATTCTCAAGTCTTCCTAAGAATTTTTCATCGAAGACTAGGAAGCAATGATCTAATGCATACACTTGCTAAATCTAAATCATGCCAACCAATTTTCTCTTCAAATACAAGCCTGTTTCCAAATATTAATTTGAAGAGTTGAACCAGTTTTTTTAGTATCTTTCTATAAGCAGAACAGAAATGCAGAACAAATGGAAATAACAATTTCACATTAGTATAGATTAGGGCTAGAAGAGACTTAAGACCATCTAGTAACTTTTTTTGTTATAGTGGTAACTATCTAAAATTAACTTCCCTGATTTAGGTGATTTCCTAGGTTATCTTTTCATCTAATAGTTATATGGCTTTATAAGCTACATAACCACACATTCTGCATAATTCATGCTCAATAGAAAATGTCAATTGAAGAAAATTCTTCAACTATATATTCAGTTTACATCTTTCCATTTATACTTGATATCTACTAACTTGACACTAGTTAGACACATTTAGCAATGTGTTATGCACATTTTCCAACTCAATGGGACATTCTAGAAATACATAGCAAATATCTGAAATCAATTCTTACATGGTAAATTTTTTAAGTTAAAAAAACTGGCTGAGCAGGGGGATAACAATCTGGCCACCTTTTAGAATTTCTGACAAGCTATCATTTTCTGAAGGCAATTTCTCCATCTTTGCCCATTCAGATCTAAGGGAGCAGCAATCCTTGGCATCCTTTTAGATTAGGCTTGTTACTGGATGATGTGATATTTCTTTGCTCCTCCCTGCATGGACTTGATGTACTCTTAGCCCTATTAGGTCCTATTCCTAACAGAAGAATGTACACTAAACTCAACTCTGAGGGAGAATTACTAGTGTCCCTCAAAGATGTGAACAGATGAAAACTACAGCAAAACTGAGTCACTTTTTTGAAGAGTAATATCTACAAAAAATTAAAGCTTCCAGATTTAAATTTTACTATTTTATTTGTGAAAAAACTACAAGCAGAATTCATAAATAGACATTTCTATTTAAAGCAGGGAAATGATAAAGTGGCTTCTAATAACATAGTCGTGCACATGCCAGTAACAGGAATATATTAACATCTTTTATTTGCTAGACAAAGAGCAGTGTCCGATATAAATTTTCCCAAAACATTTAAGACCTGTGAATTTCTGACCAGTTCACAAAACCACCAATTGACACTTTAGCATGAAGATAAAAACAAACCTAACAGGACCGTCGGCTCTAAAGACTTTACAGAGCAGAAACTTTCAAAAGCGTTATACAAGCTGTCTTTCTGGGCAAATGAAAAATAGAGCTCGTATAATACATTAACAAAAATTCACAAGATAAGATTATGTTTTGACATACTTAACAAGCATTCTCTATTTGTCTCCAACAAACAAAGCTAAGGAAATAATGTAACCATCTTTACACAGTAAATTAAGGTTACAAGTCATACACAAGAACAGAACTGCTTGCGCATTAAAAACTGTTCAGCTCCATTGTCATACATTTCTAAATGTTGGCTCTTAAACCATTTTCGGTTACATACAAGCAAAGGTTATTATATATTCAGCAATTAATAAATTTTCAATAATTTAAGATATGGTAGCTTAAAAAAGTAGACTGAGAATGGTCTTGATAAGGCAGGTGAAACATCTTAGTGGAACTAAACTCACAGAAGCGTCTGCCAATTTGTTTTAGTCAGCCAAATTTCAACTCAAAGCTATTGATTGAAATCACTATTTTGTGTCCGTGTCCAATGTTGCCTTTTTCATCGCATGACTCTGGGAGAGCAAGCCAGGCAAGCTCTGGGTGTTGTCGATGCGTGTGCATGTACACACGTGTGAGAGACTGTGGCAATAACAAAAACCCAAACTTGCAAGCGTAACACTGTGCTTTTTAATTTAACCTGCGTCCTGTGCCACTGAACACCAAGTATTTCTGGTCCTTAATAACGGTTATGTGCGTGCCTGCAAGCCCACCCACATACACACACATGTCGGCATGTCTGTGTACAAGGTATGATGCGCACACACACACATGTATCTAGTCTACACTAGTGTTTTAACATGCTGCCAAAGCAGGGAATTGTGGGAATTCCATTTCCAGAAGACATGGCTGAGGGGCAGAATCAATCCACCAACTAAAAGATAAAAGTACCTACACTACCTGAAACAGAATATACACTGCAGCCAAAGGACTGGCCCAAAAATGACATTTTTGCCGCTTGGCTCTTGGCTTCCGCGGCGAGCTGCAACTTCTAGTCAATGCAGAGTTTGATTCCATTTGTTCCAAAGCGATCCTCCTCCCTTCCTTTTCCCCTCCCTAAAAGAAGTTAATTTATCAAGGAGGCAAAACTGAAAACCCAAGACATTAGTCATGAATGTATTAGCAGCCTAGGAGTAGCTGGTCATCAGCTTTTCCACTAAACTAGGGGTCCATTCACTTTACATGAAACTAATTTTGAAAAAATACACACAGTGTTTCTGAACAAAGTGCAAACTAACACTTACTGATTCTTAAAAGCAGTGCAACATACACATTAGTTTGGTGGTATTTTAAGATTTTTTTTTTGTAAAATAAAAAACTTAGCATTTTCATACACCTCTGGAAAATAAATATGGCTGACCAGTTTACCCTCCCTGAGACCCTTAATAAAAGGAATAGTAAAACTTTAGAAGGAATGTCTTTGCAATATCCCACTAACATTAAAATGTGGATTTAAAATTCATAGTCAAACCACTATGTATTATATATTCTGATGCCATGGAAAGCATCTGATTTCCTTTGGTTCATTAATAAATACTTTAAAAACGTATTTAAAAAAGGTAATTACAACTTGCATCTTTGATACAAGTATAATTTAAAAAGAGGGGAACATTGTCCATGCATTTTAGACTAGGACCACAGCAACAAATGGCACTGCTTAGTAATCTAGACTTTTGAGAATATAATTTTAAATTAGGATGCATTAGTGACTACAGAATAGTTTTAATGTAAATGTGAAAGGAACCTTGCCTGTTGGCTACTCAAATATCAAGCTGTTAATTTTACTTTTTATTCAGTTGCCTCCATACACATAAGTTATTTTCCCCCAAACCAAGTTATCAGAACATAATCTGGTGCATCATTACAAATTGGCTGCTCTCACATGTGAGTACCTAAAGCATGACCATATATGTTGAGCTGGCTCTGTGCTTGAAATGATTCAGAAGCATCTAGGCCACGCAAGTACGTGGACAAACGCGATACAGTTAAAAGGCTAAAAGAAAAAAAAATGAAGGAAGAAAGTCACACTAGTGTTTTTAAGGGAAGATAAACAGGAACCAAATTGCAAAGGAAGGCGCTGAGGCTCAAGTCAGATCATCTTTATGTCTAGAGGGACAAGACCGCCCCCCAACCAGCAGGGGCTACGCCTCGGGTCTCAGAAGCCAGCCCCAATGGTCTTCACAGCTGAAGGTTCCCACCATAGAATACCAATGAATTTTTACAAACATTGAAATCACCATGTTGGCATTGAACAGATTGAGTCCATAATCCCCTTTCAGAAAACAAGCAGATCTAGAATCAGAGGGGCACTGAGGGCGGGGGGGGGGGGGGGGGGGGGGGGTGAGAAGGGTGAGAAGTTTATGGGAGTGGGGAGCAGAGGAGCGGAAAAGACAAAATACAAAAAATCACTATGCAATGTTACATGAAAACAAGTAACTGCTTACTGTATTGACTGAAAAAAAATTCCAGCCCTACAATTACAGTGTTGATTTTAATGTCTTAAATCCTAAAACTAACAGACACTTTATAGATCTTTTTTTTTTAATAATTACCTCAGTCATGAACACAGGTCTGGAAAATGGATGGAATTCAAGTTACAGAACACTCTATTTTTATGAATGGCTATGCAAGAATTAGCAATGTTAACAGGTAACCATAATTTACTTGGCATCCTGAAGCCAGTTTAAATGACTTTTGAATGATCAAGCACTTCCAACTGGACAAGAGAACTGTGACTTGTTATTCTATTGCAAATGCAGGATGGATATCTGGAGCAGTCTTGTCATTTGAGATCACATTGCCTAAAAATATAAATTTATAGCATCCAGTACTCTTTAGACAGATGAGAGACTTAAGTTCCCACGGAGGTTGGAACACACTTCATGTAAGACTGGTTTCGATTTGTTTCAGCGCTTTTCTAGAAGGGACTGTCCCAGATCTGTAACTGTTCAATGTTGTTTTCACTTCACAGTGTATCAAAGCACCAGCGTTGCCATGTATTGGTTTCAAATAACCCTTTATATATATATTTTTATATTTATATATAGTTATATCAAAACTGATAGTACATAGTATAACTGGAAGAAAGAACTAAACTTAAAAGGATATGCTGAAAAGGATGGAGTCTGTGAATGCAATAAATAAAGCCCTCCCCCTCCCTGCTCGGCCCACCCCCCCATCCCCCCAAAAAAACCTCCAACAGTTGTAATGTACATGGAAAATTGTGCACAGCAGATTTTTATAAAAAGTAGATTCAGGAGCACATCCAATTATAAATGATTGTTAGGAAAATCATATAAAACAATGGAATACATAAAAGTGTCAAGAGGAATCATCAGGGTGGGAAATTCCTTGCTGGCCAGATGCCCACGACAAGCAGCCTGGTCTCGGCGGCATCACCAGGCGATGTCCACAGAAGACCCTCCAGGAGCACGGCGTGGGCAGGTGGACGGGTGAATTTCATACCCCGATTCAGAGTTTTCACAATTCCATGTGCAATTTCAGAAAGACTCGTCGTTCACCGCTGACATGTCGCCCTTGGGGGTGGAGGAGCGCGATGAGCCCTTGTCTGTGCTCTCTGAGCCAGAGCTGCTCTGGTTCTGCTGTTCGGAGCCGGCGCTGGAGGTCACCGTCGAGGACGATGTCGAGGACGAGCGAGTCTTTTCTTTAAAGTCTGTGATAATGACCGTGACATTCCCCACCGTCACGGCCAGCTGCTGGGCCGTGCTTCTGTCCACGTTTTTCAGCCTAGGTCTAGAAGAATCATCACAAGAGAGGAAGAGTCAATGTCCTTTCCCCACAAGCTCCTGATTCTGTCAGAATTTACCTCAAGAGACCCAGGAGCTTTCCCCCAAACTTCACTATTCAGTAGGATGCCAACAAATGTCCCAGTCTGACTTCTGGCTTTCTATCAAACTATCTCATAGTCCAAGAAGGAGCAGGAACAAAAGATAGTTGGGGAGCACCAAAGAAACAGGCCCCTTCAGCTGAAGTGCTCTGCTATGAAGGCCCAGGAGACCCCTTGCTCACTGTCTTCCTCCAGAAGATCTAGTGCCTCTGCTCCACTTGAACAGTCAGGAGGATTCCAAAGGCAGTAACAATATAACTACATCTAACCTGTCTTGACCACTCTGTCTCCCTTATTTTCCTGTTCTACCTATAAAACCTAAGGAAAATCGATTTTAAAATGAGGATTTTGTTCAAAATTCAATATGAATTGGATCTGCGTTTCTGGAAATAACAAAAAAAAATTAGTAGCAAAAACAGCTCCTTTTTGGTTTGAAAAAAAAATTTTTTTGGTGGACAGAGTAGCAGATCTTCATGGGGAGAAGGGAGCTGCAGTTTCCTCCTCCTAATAAATGTGTGTGTGTGTGTGTGTGTGTGTGTGTGTGTGTGTGTGTGTGTGTGTGTGCAATGTGCCTGGCTGATCTTCACAATAACCCTGGGAGGTAGGTGTTGTGATCTCCATTTTTATAGATGAGAAAATGGGGATTACATAACTTGCACAGGGGCATACAGCTACTGTGTCTGACTTGAATCCAGGCTCGACTTTCCTACCAAGTTCCAAAATCTTATCCAAATGCCACAGTTTGCAACAAGAGTTATACCTACTAAAACTCATGAAAAATATTTCAAAAAGGTGCTTTCATTTTTATAAAGGTGCACTGTTCTAAAATGAGGAGTGTTCCTTTTCCTTTCAAATTACAGAAAATTTATACAAATTGTTGAACTATTTAATACCGATGGGAAACATTCCCCTTGTGCAAATCTTTTACAAAAGTTCAGAATAGGCACAGATTTACTATTTTTCTTTTATTTTTTTAGGTCAAACAAAGTAAATTACAGCTGTTCATGCTGGATATTTCAAGTGGAATATCCCTCCATTTGAAGCTCAACCTAGCTAAAAGAAAACTGACTTTGCTTCTTCTCCCCTTTATTCCTTTCTAGACTACACTCTTTCTTCCCAGATTTTACTAGCACACCTCAGTTCTCAGTACTCAGAACTCTCATATCTTTCTGTTTATGTTTATTGTACCCTTCCTCCCACATTAGTGCCCTTTGTTGCCTCATCCGCAAGATATGCCAGTTAAGAAAGCAGGGTGATGGATAGCAGAGAATCACTTAGCTTTTTATTCTCAGTGTCCTGATTTATAAAAAAAAAAAAAATTAACAATGAAAGCGCCTACTCAGACTAACTGGTAAGAATAAATTGAAACAGCATATTTCAAGTACTGTGCAAAATTTCATATGTAACTGTACACACAAAGTATTTTAAAATAATGCAAGCTTATCATTACTTAATAGATGAGATCATGGGGAGGGGAGAGGGAAGAAAAAAGTAAACTGAAATAAATACATTGCTATCATTATTAGTGCTCAGAGAGAGAGAGATCAGGATTATCTGTATTCATACCCTATACCTCTGACCCACCCTGAGCTCTGTGACTTTGGGCACTCTTGAGACTTTAAGAGAAGGCACCAGCCTACAAAGGAAGAAGCTGTTTCCTCATTAAGAGGATTCTGTCCCTTTATTCAGAGTCTTTCCCCTGTTCTTCCACTGTCAAGCTACCCTTTTTTATATCATTACTACTGATGAAGAAAAAGATTATATCAAATTTTTTACATCTTTTCCATTTTAAGTCTACTGAATGTTCTCCTCCTTCTAGGCCATCTTTTAAATCCTTTCTGAATTAGTTTCTTTAGTAGAATCTCTCACCAAGCTTTCTGTAAACTTATTTTTCCGTCATTGCTTCTTGATGTTTTATGAGGCAATATTCCCCATAATCTTTGATCATACTTCTCTTTTTTTTTAAAGTTTATATATGAAATTGGCCTTTGTCTTGGCAGTCACATCTCTCCTCTTGGAAAGGAAATCAACTATCTCCTGGCTCAGATTGTTTCTAGGATCTTTTAATCTTCTGGTTCTGGCAACCGCTTTACATCAATTGAACAAATTCTTTAGGAAATGGCTATTTTGTTGATGTTCCTCACTCCCTGTATCGTGAGCTACCCTGATTGCCTCGCATCCAAGGGCAACTCCAGTTGTCCTAAATCATATCTGGCCACTGGATCCAGATGGCTCATGAGGAGAAAAAAGACTGGTGATTTATTACAGCCCCCCCACTCAAAACCAATGCACTTGCTTGTTGTGGCATCAACTCCCTGACAACAAACAGCAGCAGCAGCATACCATTATATTACTATTCACAGAAACCTAGATCTCTGCTAAATCATATTACTGCTTATACAGTCTTGCCTTTACTCCAAAATCTATTCTATAGCTGACACAATTTCCTCAACATTCTTGAATCCTTCTCTAAGACTTGACTGAGCTGCAGTACCTTCCTGTACCCTCTCCCCTCCACTAACCTACCTAAGCTGAACCCCCCAACAGCAATCTTTCCCATTAAACTGAGTAATTTGGCATCTAATTATAAACTTACTGCTCTCATTATGCCTTATCACTTCACTAAGATCTAATTATATTCTAGGAAGTTCATCATTCCAAAATGATAACTGAATGAGACTAATACACAAATATTCTGATAAAACATAGAAAATTTCTTCTCAATTTCCCCTACTAAGGTTATAGATGAATTGAGAGAAACTGTATCAATGTAAATAAGCCTAAGAGACAAGAAAGCATAAATACTTTCTAAAGGTATACAAACGCCTTAATTTAAGCATGGAGTTCAACTCAAAACTGGATTCTAAGCAAATATTTGCAGAAAACACATTCTCTAACAATTTCAACTATGAAATGGTGAAATCAACTAGAGCTTACAACTTTAAGGGCCACAAAAAAATAAATCTATTAATGGCATTCCTTCTAGTTTTTCTACCTTCTACTTGGGGCAGCAATGAAATGTTATTAGATAATAAATTACAAGATCCTAATCTATGTGTCATTGCAGCCTAACAGGTATATAATTTTTTTTCATTTGTTAGCTGTAGAATCAATCTATTTGGAGCAAATTTCTTACCTTGAAGTGTGATTTGAGTCACTGGTCTTTGTCGTAGCATTCCCAGACTGTATACTGTTTGCTTCACTAGGAGGATCTTTCAGAATATCTGACTTTGGTCTAAAATAAGGAGCAAAAATAGGCTTTACTGGAATTTCTGGTTTCATTTACAATTTAATAAACTCAGTTATGAATGGCAAATTTCAGGCTCGCTTTGGGACTTACTTTGTCTTCTTGTTGGTGTTTTTCTTTGTAACACTAGGGCTAATTTCTTTCTCCTTATCTGGTTTTTCTTTTTCCTGCTTTTCCACTTTTTCCTTTTTCTCCTTTTTAGGTGGAGGGGGAGTAGCGTACTGCTGGGCCACTTGTTGAGCCACCAGTTGAGAGTTTATTCTAGGTTTTCTACAAAAGGAAGGGGAAAAAAACAATTGTAATTTAATAAACAAAGTGAATTTGAATTAGTAGAAATATTTTAAAATATTTAAAATCACATTTGCTAAATCACAACCCACTAAATTTATAGAGAAATTTAAATTTAAGGAAACTTTTCTTAAATTCAGTTCTAACAGTAATAATATTTGCTCTCCAAAAATTCTAAAAGAAAACTTATAAGAATAAGTATGGGACATTAGAAACTACTTTTTCAGCATTGTCAATATTGTATTCAATCTCCTTTTATCAGACATTGGTAATCTCTTAAAAAGAGAATGAAATTAAAATGGAGTCAGCTATTTATCTCCCAAACTAATTTACTGAGCCCAAGCCTACTCCCTGGCAGTTTGGTCCAGAAAAGGTAACTGAAGTCGCTAGCCATTCTCAGTAGGAGTAAAAATTTAAAGATCACTTTAACAAACCTAAGACAAATGCTATATTCATGAGGCCATCAGCAGTGATGCTGGTGCCAATCCCCAACCGACACTGTCTCTTAGAACCATTGTCTACATGTTCTAAATGGTGCCAACCAAGTTTCTCAAGGCTTGTTCCTTCACACCAAGTGGAATGGACTGCATCTCCACATCATACATGAAACTAAAGGAAATCAAAACCAAAACTAGCAAGCAATCAATATAATCATGGAAATGTAATGCAACCACAATTTCCACAATGCAAAATTCTAAACAATAACTAAGAAAACTTCAAAGATGAAATCAGAACAAACATCAACCAAAAATTTTGTTGAATCAATTCATTTTACATGAGAAAGCTGAGGTCAGGTGTTCAAACTTGTCTAGGCCAATAACACCTAAGTCTTAATAATTAGGGCTAACAAAAGGTACAAGTACTCATGAAAATCTTTTCTTTCTCATTCATTTTCCACATCTTTCACAGATCATTCATGGCAATTTCCAAGTCCTTGCTTGGGGGAAAATCTTCCCTTTTTCTCCCCCTTCTAAAGGTACAGAAAGTAAATTCTTTATGTTGGCCTTGGAATTAACCGCCTGTGATTACATAGTTTTGTGGTCTTTTGGCCAGCAGTTTTCCTTATCTCTACCCAAGGTCAAAAAGTTTTGCCACAACACTGAAAAGAGTGGAAAAACATTGCCTAAACTTATCTCTATTTTCTACATTGGAAGACAATGAAAGATTAAAATTTTATAGTAAATGAGAAGATCCAAAGTATCTTTAACCAATTCCTCTTGCATGAAGTAGAAATCAGACTGGGATCCAAAGCTACACAACATGATAAAGGTTAAGAATGTGCCAACCAAAGAAATATACTACTAATGCAATAATAATTCAGTTGCACTCAGGGTTAAACAGACTTTAGGTTGACTGGGAACACATTATTATTAAAATACCCCACAAGTATTTATTAAATGATATGGGTCTGCTGAGCATAGTTAGGAGGGATACAAAAAGGACAATTAAACACCCCTACCTTCAAGTTGAGTTCTTTCTATAAAGGGAAACAATATGTACAAAGTATGCTTGTGTGTGTAAAACAAAAATTGGGAGGGTATCCACAGCTCAGAAGATAAGATTGGGATCAGGTTGTAAAGGGCTTTAAAAAAAGCAAAACAGAAATTTATACATTTTTAACAACTGGGAGTCATTGGGATTTAAGTGACATGGTGAAGACTTACACTTTAACTTTATGTGAAAGAGTTCATTGAACAGATTTAAGGCATGCATTCTGGCATGAGTATTTAGAAAACTTATAAAGGAGGTAGGGCTTCAAAAAACTACAATTAAACCACCTTCTTTCTGTCACATATATAACTAGTGAATTTCTGGGACAACCAGTGAACATAACCAAATTCTGGCATACTTTGATACTAAAGTTACTCTTGCCAATGAAGGTCACATTGAAAACCTCTTATATTAAATATATATACAAAGAATTTAACAAAGGCAAATCATGCAATAAAATGTTCAAGTAAGTGCAGTTAATTTAATTCAACAATTTAAGTAAGATGTTAGGAATACAAAGACAAAAAAAATTGTGCCTATTTGAAGATCTTCATTGAATGAAGAGTGGTATAGGGGCTTATTTTAGCCAGTTTATTCAGAATCATTTGGTAATTCCTAATAACTAAAAACAAACTCACATTTTATTACATTCTATTGGCCTGTTTGTCTACAAAATCAAAGTTCTAAACCTAAATCTCTATTTAAACAATCCTGTTTCACCAATGCCAATAGAGCTTACAATTTGATTTTTGTTTTGGTCCTGGAAATTTCTTAAAATGGAAACTGGAGAAACTATGAGATGCTTTGATTCCATCTCAGAATTTTCCAGGGCAAAATAATTTTTTAAATACTCCCTAAGAATTTAGCTCTTTGGGATCTTATAGTAAGAATTTTAGACCATTTAAAAATGCTTACTAAAAACAAGTTGAAAAATTTATAAAATAGTTAAATACTCAAATTAATTACAAAGACATATGAAAGATGATACATCCAAAGAAGGAACGGATAAATATAAGTCCAACTTGTGTCTAATGTCATTTCTAGGGTAAGAGGGAGAGAAGAAATAAAAGTTATCATATAGCTTTATTATATATTTAAAATAAGTTGGAGATAATAGATTTGCAGTTTCATGTACAATCATCTTTCTTCTAGTTATGCAAATGCTTGTTTTATTTAAGTTCAGAATAAAATAAATAAAAATATTAAAAGGTCAGTTTTAAAAGCAATCTCATATTTCACTATAATGAATTTTCAAAATCAATAATTCATTTTTTAAAAATACCACCTCCACATTAGAATTCTTGAATTCCTTTTTTTGCAGGACCTAGATTAAAAGAATAATTATTCAAATAACTAAAATTTTCTCCCATAAAGTTAAAAGCCACTGAAACTCCAGTTGCATTTTACAATTATTTCTGAAACAGAAGTGACAGTTCAATATATCCTCAAAGATATATTATGCTAAGTATCAGGCACCTCACTACTGAGGGAGGGAGAATAAGAATGGTTAGCATTTTAAACACATCCATTTTCATGGGAATTGTTGATTTTGCAGAAAAATCTAGTTAATTAAAGAGGTCTCTTCAACTCTGGTCTGTTCACTTTCCAAGTCTCCACTCCCCCCCCTCCACAACCTATGCTGGTTATGTCTAAATTCAAGGCTCTCCAACTGCTCTGCTTAGCTTTGCATCACAACCTCTACAGGTGGAGCCCGCTGGGCCTGCCTCCATACAGCTTCTTCCCAGAGGCTCTCCTAAAATCCTCAATTCCTGTTACTTGGTTTATACCACTCAGGCTTACACCAGCTCTGACACTTATCACCTCCCTCTAGGGTCTAGGGCCACAAGTCACCAGGATTTCAAAACAAAACAAAACCATTGAGAGCACTATTCCACAGGTTCCAGGAGTTTTGAAAGGGTACCCCCATTCTCCTAAACTAAACAGCTACTCAGGGCCACCTTTCTTCATTCACCTATATTGACAGACAGAAATAAGGCAGTGAGGGAGGTTTTATCTTTCTCTGCATTCTACATAAGCATATGATCCAGAAACACTCCAGAATTAATCTCTTAATAACCTGAAAGCACATCTATTTTCAGAAAACAAGAGTTTTTTTTTTTATTAGATTCTTTGTTGACAATTTTTAGGACTAATTCTCCAAATGCTGTATTAATTTCGCAGAGAATTTCAGATTTTGACAGTTTTCCTAATACTGAACCAGCCTTGCATTCCTGGGATAAATGGTCATAATGGTAGTGACAACCTGTTGTAATCATTTTGATAAGATTTTATTTAAGATTTTTGCATCTATATTCATCGGGGAGATTAGGCAGAGTTCCATCTTCACCTATTTTTCCAAAGAGTTTATATAGAATTGGAACCAGTTGTTCCTTAAATGTTTGATAGAATTAACTTGTGAATTCATCTGGCCCTGGTGATTTTTTTCTTAGGGTGTTCAATAATGACTTCTTGCATTTCTTTTTCTGAAATAAATAATCCTATTTAATTTCCTCTTCATTTAACCTGGGTAACTTATTTTTTGTAAATATTCATCCATTTCACTTAGATTGTCAAATAGAGTTGGGCAAATAATTGTAAATTATTACTTTAATTTCTTCCTAATTGGTGGTTAGGTCACCTTTTTCATTTATGATACTAGCAACTTGGTTTTTTCAATAGTTTAATTTAATTTTCAATAGTTTAATTTTATTAATTTCTCCATTAATTTCTCCTTTAATTTTTAAAATTTCTAATTTGGTATTTAACTGGGGTTTAATTTGTTCCTTCTATAATATTTTTAGTTGTATATTTATTGATTTCCTCTTTCTCTATTTATCCATGTAAACATTTAAAGATATAACTCCTGGCAGCCACCTTGAGTGTATCCCATAGGTTTTGGTATGTTGTTTCATTATCTAGGATGAAATAATTAATATTAAATAATAATATAATAATATATATAATGATATAATAATATGTAATAATAATAATAATAATAAAATAATCTTTCTATAATTTCTTTGACCCACTTATTCTTTAAAATGAGATTAATTTAGCTTCCAATTCATCCCTGGCCCAATACTGCATGTGATTTTCATTGCATTATGATCTGAGAAAGATATATTCACTATTTCTGCCTTTCTGCAATTGATTATTAGGTTTTTATGCCCTAGTACATGGTCAATGTTTGCATAAGTGCCATGTACTGCAGAAAAGAAAGTATATTCCTTTCTATCCCCATTCAATTTCATCCATAGGTCTATCATGTCTAGGTTTTCTAACATTCTATTTACCTCTTTAACTTCCTTATTATTTTATGGTTAGATTTATTTAAATCTGAGAGCAGGAGGCTGAGGTCTCCCACCCATTGGGTGCATGCATATTTAGTATTGAAATTAAATTATTGTCTATGGTACCTTTTAGGAAGATATAGTTTCCTTCCTTACCTCTTTTAAAGCTATCTACTTTTGCAGTTGCTTTGTCTGAGATAAGGATTGTAATCCCTGCATTTTTCACTTCAATTGAAGAAAAATATATTTTGCTCCAAACTTTGACCTTTACTCTATATGTATCTCTCTGCTTCAAATGAGTTTCTTGTAAACAGTATATTGTAGGATTCTGGTTTTTAATCCACTCTGCTATTCGCTTACATTTTAAGGGAGAGTTCATTCCATTCACATTCAAAGTTACAATTACTCTTTATTGCCCTTCATATTATTTTTCCGGTTTGTATTTATCCCCTTTATCCATATTCCCCAGTATTTTGTCTCTGACTACCAACATCTTCAGTGTGTTTGGCCTCCTATATCCAAACTCCCTTTCCCTTTTTCCCTTCTTCCTTCCCTCCCTTGTTGGTTCCCCTTTTCCCCTTTCCCCCCTTTTAATACTTAAAAAAGGTAAGATAAGTTTCTCAACTAAGTGGATGTAAAGGATGTAAAGCCAAATCTGATGAGAGTAAGATTCAGGCAGTTCTCACCTCCTCCCTTCTTCCCCTCTATTGCAATAGGTCCTTTGGACCTCTTAATGTAATGAGATTTATCCCATTCAGTCTCCTCAGTCTTCTTCTCTGGCACTAAGAATGCACAGCATCTCCTTGCAGCTGCCTCCTTCCTTAGTTGATTATCTTTACTATGCCACTCTGATCCTGGGAGGAAGGGGGGCCAAGGAGGAAGAACAAGAGAGGGGAACCCTCCTTCCCCCCCAACCCAGACTATTTTTCAGGGAGAAAGATTCCAACTCTTACACTGAATTCTCCACTTTTAACTCAAGAATCCTCAACCACCAGAGTGAGTTACTAATGGACTTTAACCTATAGGTCCAGAAGTATGTCTGATCATTTCAACTAGTAATAAGATGGTTCCTGTGTCACATCACCCTGCCTTCATCCAATGCTCAAAAGTATCCTCTAATCACACTGCCATCACTGTATTTTCAGACCCTCAACACTTCTTGCCTGGAATGTTATAAGTGAACATCTCCTAAACTGACTCCAACTTCTATCCTCCAATCAATGCAGCTGTCAAATATTCTAAAGCAATGGTCTGGACTACATCCTTTACTTGAGTCACTCCCCACTTCCATATTGGGGGGTGGGGGTGGTACAGGTTACATTGTCTCCACCCCCCCATTCTCCCCAATCTGGAAAATATGGAGTAAAGTCTTCTCTTTGTACTAGAATAAATCTGAACTATTACAGCATTAAAAGAGAAAACACTGGCATTTTGCAATACTATGCATATATTTAATGCATTATTCTCCATTGAATTCCTTATGCCAGTTTTAAAAATATTGAAACTACAATGGGGGAAAAGTCAAAATATGGAAGGGATAAATGTAAAGGACCTAGGTTTGAATTCTGACTTTCCTATTAACTAATCTAAATTGAAATTTGGGGACCTCAACCTCCTAGGTGAGTAAACTATCACAGACCAATGATGACTAATACCTTTCCTCTTCTATTTTCCCCCCTCCTTTCTCATGCCCTCAAGCAATGGTGCCACAAAATGCTGTTTCTCTTTATGTTCAACCATTAACTACACTGGCAGGTTCTTTCATATCATTTACAAATTTTCTCCACTGTCTTCTAATTCTCACCATTCAGGAAAAAATCTTTCTTTTTCCATGTGAGTACTCAATGGGATACCAATTATGTATCTGAGAGGCAAAAGAATAGTAATGATATCCTTGTGGCAAGGAAAATTTACTTATCAGTTTTGAAATGAAATTAGTCATAATAATATTAATGAATTGTTCTTTGAAAATTGTGAGAAAATAGTAGTGTTTCAGAACATAAAGCCCAGATCTCCCTACAAATACTCTAAAACTCATAAACCAGACAGCTCCCTATATTATAAGCTGCCCCAGTACAGGACCCCTCAGAAAGACCACCACAATGAGGCAGCCCTGTGTGGAGAACAAGCCAGTATAGGAGGAAGACAAAGCAGACAGACCAGGAAGCCAGGACCAAACCAGCACCAGGACACCCCCTCCCCAAAGACACTCCCAACCGTAGTCAATAAACACCCAGGCCCTGAGCTAACAAGCACTAGAAGATAACAGTCTCAGAGAAAAGCCACTCAACAAGCATCTAAAAGAAATGAAACAAGAGATGAAAATAATAAGGATACATTTAAGGCCTGGATGCCATCAATATTGAATTAAAAAGCAAATAGAAAACAAGAAAGAATTCTCTGGTCACTTCTGAAATTCCTAAATTTTTTTGGGGGGGGGGGATCATAAACTCATCATAGTCAAAATCCAAAACTGTAAAGTTAAAAAAAAATTTAAAAAAACCAAGCTCTCTCCCCCCACAAAGGGATCAAATATCAAAGAGCCATGATCAGGTCACTTCAGACTCCTCAACTGCAGTGATAGAGCAAGAGAGGGGAGTGGGGAATGCTATTCCACAAGGTAGGGTTCTACAAGAACCAGTGGCATTTGGCTGCACTGACCAACACATTTTATCAATGGAAATTATCTATGATGAAGAACTGCTTACTTTCTAATAGGGAGAAAAACAACTCAGAACCCCTTCAAACATAAAGTTAAATGAAATAAGGCACATATAATGGCCTGGAGGTGGTCTGGATGTGTGTCTCCTTTTAGGGTTTGGTCAAGAATAGGGAAAGCTGTAGTGATACTTTATGTAGTGGAAGAAGATAGTCTTTTATTCTTGTGGAAAAGAAGAACAAGGTAGAATTGTCTGGATTCAAGAGCAGTAAATTAATGATCTTATGTCACCTTGGAAATTTCCAGTGGCCATCTCCCAGGGATGTGTTTAGTCCTATATATTAAACATTTTCATCTATTTTTTTCGACAAAGATATAGATGGTGTATGCTTATAAAATCTGCAGACAATATAAAAGGATTTTAAAAAATTTGAGGCTAGAATGCTAAGGCAAATTTAACAAGAGAATATAATTAGGCATTTGTAAAGTCTTTTGCTTGAGTTAAAAAAGTCAACTTAAGTAAAAGATGGAGGGAAGCTTGGCTAGATAGCAGTCATTTTAAAAAAGGGGGATTTCTAGGGGCTTATAGTAGACTCAAAATTCAAGTAGTCAACAATGTAGGTCAGTGCCCCCCCCAAAAAAAAAACAAAATGGGAAAAGATTCCCTCTATGATACCTGAATCTGGACAAAGACTGATTCCTCCTTACAATAGGCTAAGTAAAAAGCATGGTGACTAAATCAACTGAAGAAAACCTCAATGAGATAGTTTCAATGAGAAAGTTTCTGCCAATGGCTATCCTTTTATAACACCTCAGACTGTACTGTGTACTGGTAAGGCAACAATTGAAGCTCAAATAATATTCATCCCCTAGTCCAAAAAGACCTTGAGCAACAGCATCCAAGTTTTTAGAGCAGGTTGTCATTCAGTCACGCCCAGATCTCTGGGACCCTGGGTCCCAACTGTCTGGAATGGGCTACCATGCCCTTCTCACAGGGATTAAGACAAACGGGCTGGGCAGAACTGCACAGCACCTAAGTAAGTGTCTGAGGTCACAGTTGAACTCAGCCCCCCCCCCCAACTCCAGACCTTCTTTAAGGGCATAGACTTGAAAATTCTAAATGTCAGGAAGTGTCTCAAAAGTACTTCATAATACATCATACAATCTCTTCTGGCTTTGGAAAAGTGGGTATTTAACTATTTGTATAATATAGAAAATTAATTATTCCAGAATAAAGTATACTGGTCTAAATCAGATTCATCAAAACCCACAGAATATAATTGTTTCCCAAAATATTTCCAGAAAGGCTTTTCTTTGAACAGTGAATTAAATTCTTTTCTGACTTATAATTCCTGTACTTCTATTTTAAGCATGAGGTTGGTCCTAAACATTTGCTTGTTTAATTGAGGAATAGGGTTTAGGTTAATACTATTTTCAAAATATAAAACTTTTTAATGTGGACCCAACTTCATTTAATATTTCATTTGAAAACACAAATTTAAAAGTATATCTTCTCTCCCTAATTTATATAACAAACATTTCATAAAAAAGATACTTATTTTGAAGCATGCTGACCTTTCTAACTACATAATATTGTAATTTTGGTGATTATTCTTATTGTAAGCCACATAGAGAATAAAACAATTTCAAATGTAAACAAGATAAATCATTTCTCTCTAGGAACATTATACCAAAATAATCCAATCTGCTCTGAAAATGTTTATAGCTGTCAAAAATCCCAATTAAAATGTATTTAGCAGTCTCTAAATTGTAGTTCAAAGACAGAAGCAGACATTTTCAAAATGCATCACAATTAGTAATTTTTGAGGGATAAAGCAGGTTTCAGGGGAAAAATCAGTCTACAGAAGTGTCAAAGTCAGTTCCTCAAATGAACCAGAATAAAATTGGGAACTATTTAACAAAATAAATAAAAGTCTAATACCACATTTATAAAAAATGTCCAAGAAAACACTAAGACTGGATGCAGAGACCCTGGATGTTTTAAGAGCCGCTCTCTTCTGGATCACTCTGGGCTTCAGAGCCTTGGCTCTCACTGCTAATGGAGGGACGGGTGTGGTTCAGGGGACAGAGCACTGACCTTGGAGTCAGGAGTTCAAATCCAACCTCAGACACTTGACTCTTACTAGTTGTGTGAACTTGGCCAAGTCACTTAACCCTGACTGCCTCACATGCAGGGCTATCTCCAGACGACCTGATTATATCTGGCCACTGGACCCAGATGCCCCCAGAGGAGGCAAGTCTGGGGACTTAAGTACAGCCACCCCCCCATTCAGATTCAATTCACCTGCTTGTCATGGCATCCCCTCCCTGGTGTCTTCTTCAAGAATGAGGGACAAATTTTTCAGACATATAGGAGCAGGACAAGACAGCCAGATAGGATCCCCCAGGATGTGAGATGCAAAAGTAACGAAGATACAGTCAGAGGCGCCACTTTAAAGGCCAATAAGAGAAGCTGGCTGCTGAGGAGGCAACAGGAAGCACGAAGGGATGTCCTTTGACTGGTGCTTTAGGTATATCATTGCCAGCAGGCTATTCAAATAGTCCAGGGGACAAGTTTTGAATTAAGGCTGGTGGCAAAGTGAGCTGAAGAGAGACCTCAGCCTTGTATATGCATAAGATTGACCTCTGATTGACTGGACTAGGAGGATGGAGATGTCCTTCAAAGAAAGAGGGAAGGGGAGAGTGGCTGGGGCAAAGAGAACCAGTTATGTTTTAGGATATATTTTATTTCCTGGTATGGCTTGCAAACATCTCTGCTTCTGGCTTTCCTTTTAAGTCCTAGCAAAATTTCAGCTTTTAGAAGCAGCTTTTCATTGATTTTATTGATTCGGCTTCAATTAGCCAAATATCTTGTTTCTACCCAGTTTTCAAGTTGCCCATCCACCTGAAGTTCATGGGTTCCTGGATGTCTCTATGTTTCTCTAGGACTTAACACACATCTGACACAGTTAGAACCTATAAATGCTTGTAGGCAAACTGACATTAAAGACACCCCAGGGTCCATCTAGTAATGATTTGAACAAAAGGGGCAAGATGCTCCCTGGTGGAGAGTTCTTGATGTACCTAAGTGGATCGCTCCTAACGAGCAAGTGACATGGGATTGGGGGGGAGGCAGAAGGGGTCAGCATATGGTGATCAAGGGGACCAGGGCCAGAGAGTCCCAGACAACAGGACAGAAGGCAGACCAGGGCCAGAGGTCCACTTTCTCCAGGTGGGGTCTCAAACCAAGCCCTCCTCTCCCCAGTTCATTCTTCTGCTTTCAACAAAGTCCAGAGAGAAGGAGGGCAAAGTTGATGGCAAAAGCAGAAAAAGATTAGAGTGTACAGTGTAGAGTGTTAACATACTTAAATATTATTTTTGGGGGAATTCACCTAAAGCAAGAAGCATCTGAATCTCTTCCTCAGTACAGATTTAATGCAAAGGATAAACAAAAGTTTACACCAACAGTATACCATAGGAAGGAAACTGTTCTAGGGTATTGGGGAGCAACAGTTCTCTTAACAGGCATTCTTATCTATTCACTTCATTAGCGGTCAAGGAAGCAGTCCATTTACTTTTCTAGCTATCTCCATTATCCCTTTTTCCCCAACATGGGAAATGACAGATTAGGAGAATGTTAAACATGTAGCTTGGGAAATATTGATAAAGTCTCCCACAACATTCTCATGAAAAAGGTAAAAATCTGAACTATTTAGCTGGCTAGATTTGGCATGTCCAACAAGTCAGAGAAGATCAGAAACATCAAGAGCCAAACCCCAGAGAACCTAAGCGTTTAGGGGATTGGAATAGGAAGTAGTCACACACAGAGGGTTCAATTCATAAAGGGAAGGAGAATTAGGATAATATTGGTATGGTCCTAGAGTAGTTTATCTTGTCTGCTTCTTCATGACCTCACTGGGGTTTTTCTTGGTAAAGATACTGGAGCAGTTTGCCAGTTCCATCTCCAGCTCATTTTACAGCTGAGGAAACTGAGGCACAGTATTTGGGGCCAGATTTGAATTCAGGTCTCACTGGTTCCAGGCAGGGTGCTCTATCCACTATACCACCTAGGTAAATGTTATGTAAAGCACACTGCATCTGGAATCCGAGGACCTGGAACCCATGTGATCTTGGAAAATCTAATGTCACTTCACTTCTTGATCACTTAAGTCACAAATGATTTAGGTTCAAGAATGCCCATTGTGGGTTCCTGTACCCTTTTTCCCCTGAGAGAGAACCTCAAATGGAAAAAAACATCATCCACCACCTAAACTACCAATCCAAATTGTTACAATTACGAGGTCATTGGGTACAAGCCCAAAGGTCTTCATCTTTCAATTTTCATTTAAATGCTTTGTCTTTCCCCCACAATTTCATTCTCTTAGGACTAGAAAAGACAATTAGTTAATCTAGTAAACTAACAAAAGATCCTTTTAAAAGTTTTGCAGTCTAGTACTCAGACCTCTTATAGGGTTGATTACATAGGCAGACAGAAACAGATATTGTCCTTTGGAGATGATAAATTTAACCGATTCAATTCAAGTTAATAAAGCTGAGCCAGAAAACAAAACTGGTAAATAATTTTTGCCAACGAATGAAAAAATGTTAAGCCAATTTATTTATTTATTCAAAAAATGTTTATAAAGGAGATTATTACTATATAGAGGACTGTGTTAGATATTGGCAAGTAAGCTTCCCAGTATAAATTTAAACTGGGGGGGGGGCACCGTCTTGTTTTCCAATTTTGTTTTTTTATCTTCAGAATTTACCCTAGTGACTTGAATACTATAGGTACCTAATAAATGCTTGCTAAATTGTTTAACAAATGAGAAAGAATTTCATTAACTCACAAATTATTTGTGGCTAAGTTGAGTTTAGGTAAAGGCAAGGGAAGTAAAACAAAAATTAATTTTAAAAGTTTGAAGAATACCTTCAAAAATGACTTCTTGAAAGACTGACATGTGACACAGAAAAGGAGAGAGATGGACCTTTATATATAATCTTTCCGCTTCAACCTTGGAGAGATTTCCATGAACTGATGCTGAGTAAGATGAGCAGAACCAGAAGAACACTATACATCCTAACAGCAACATGGGGTGAGGATCAGCCTTGATGGACTCGCTCACTCCATCAGTGCAACAATCAGGGACAATATGGGGCTGCCTGCAATGGAGAATACCATCTGTATCCAGAGAAATAACTGTGGAGGAGTTTGAACAAAGACCAAGGACTATTAACTTTAATTTAGAAAAAAACTGATATCTTACTGTCTGATCTTGCTATCTCCTTATACTTTATGTTTCTTCCTTACGGATATTTCTTTCTCATCACATTCAATTTGGATCAATGTATCCCATGGAAACAATGTAAAGACTGGCAAATTGGGGGTGGGGGAGGGAATAAGATTAGGGGGAAAATTGTAAATTCAAAATAAATAAAATCTTAAAAAACCCTTTCCCCTAAGATTTGGATTTACTTTTTCCATTTGATAATTCAGGTTAGGTTAGTTCCTCTTTCTAGTTCATTAGTATAGTAATGTGATTTCTGGCTAGAAACACTCTGTGTTTTATCTAAATCCAAAGACAATTAAGCAGTTACACAAAGGTTTTTCATGAAAGGATTCCAAAAAGAAAAGAATATTTCAAAAAAAGACTTATGTTAGAACCTTTATATAACAATAGGAAAATGAGGAACCTGATGACAATCACTAGAAAATGAAAACTTGAGGTGGCTAGGTGGTGGCAGTAGATAGAGCACCCATGCTGGAGTCAGAAAGGCCTGAGTTCAAATCCGGCCTCAGACACTTAATAATTATGTGGCTGTGACCTTGGGCAAGTCATTTAACTGCTGCCTTAAATAGTGAATGAATTTTTTAAAAAGACAATGAAAACTTTACAGCCTCCAAGAAAATGATATTGACCTCTTAATGACCTATACAATTGTCAAAAGTTCTCTAAAGGAACAAGTATGGTGCTATTAAATAATACAATTTAAACTTAGCAAAACACACAATTAAGTATCAAGGAGGATTCTAATTCTCTCCAGAATCTTGCCTAGTACTAAAAGAACTAAAAATATTTAGTTTGTAGTTTATCAAAAAAGGGATGCTCTGGGCAGGATGTCTCCATGACTCATCATTCTGACAATGTGAAGATTGCACATCAAAGTGATAAAGAAAATGTTTTCTGTGATAAATCAAATGGAAACATCTACTTATGGCTAACAAAGTCAAAGTTGGCAAGGATCAAGTTTTAAGTTTTGCCTCAAAATTTCATTTTGATCCATCCTTTTTATTTATTAAAAAGACTTGACTCTACAGTCCTTGAGACACTCAAGGTGTTTCAGCCTCTTTTCTGATTCTTACACTCTGTAATTGAAGATCAGGAAAAAAAATAATAGGTCAAGAGCTAAACTGTAATCCTATACAATGTAGATACACTACGGGAGAAAATAAGAATTTTTTACTTCTGAAGGGATGACCTTCATTCACAAGAGCACACACAGTACTGAAATAATATTCTGACATGGGTTACTCCTCACCCATCCTTATGTGTCTTCTATCTGGTCTATCATCCAACAGCTGTCCATCAGATTGGATACAGAATATGTAAAAGCAATGGGTACTCAGAAGGAATACACAAACCAGTTGAAAACATCCAGCATAGTTGTATGAAATAACTTAAGAACTGCACAGGAACAGATCATAAACATTAATAATTGCTACTATCCAAGAAACTGAGCAACTTACCTAAGATCATATTGGACTAGTGCCTACCAACCTCAGGAAGCAGAAATGAGAAGAAGGTAAACAAAGGGCCAGGATGTGACTTGAAAAGAAAGAAATCCATGTAAAGTCTAAGATACCAAAAGAATGTCAATAAGATGACATCCCTATGGACATACAGGTGATATCAGGAATGAGCAACTTGTGTCTTTTTTCCTCATTTCTATAAATCTTTCCTAGGGATGATCTAGGATATATGGAGGATACAGAGTGAGAGATCTTCAGTCCAACAGCTGCACCTAAAAGAGCTGAGGCTACAAGAGCTCAATGTTTGTTTATTCAGTTACAATTTGAAGTCACTAAAGAATAATTACAGCTTTAAAGGCTCTCCAACAAGCAACTGGCCCTGTGTATGGCAAAACTCAACACAAGATTCCAGGGCAAATGCTCCAGAGACAATCCTGATTATCAACATCAATTCAGGAAAAAACAAAAAAGAAAAGAGTTGGTCTTACAAAAGGTTAAAAAAAAAAAAATCAAAAAGAACACACAACTTCTATCCAGGAATAATCATAATCCCAAAAAACTAAATCTCCACTACACTCTAAGGTTACCCACCTGACTTCATTTGCTCCCCACAATCGCCAGAGAGGAAGGTGCTACTGAGGCCACCATCACAAGCTAAGATGTTCTGCCTGTCCAGCCCACCCTCAGAGACAAAGCTGAGTGAATCGCATTTGGCCCTGGGAGCTTCTGCCCATTTAAGAACATGAGGCTGGAAAACCAGGGTCTGGGGCTCTAAAAGCTAAGGGCATAAACATATATTAGAGGAAATTATCACCCAGGGAGATGGCTCTGTGGGGCCCACTCCCCCATCAGAGCTGGACTTAAGCTTCCTAATGCCGGGTGCTTTGAGAGTTTTCCTAACTTGTGCCAGGGCCTATGAGTAAATAGGAGTCCAAAAAGAAAGCTGTTATGAAGGTAAACCTGACAAAATGACTAGACATGAGGGGTGAAAGCCCTGAAGAATGAAGGGTGGTGACCCTCAACTAGGATGGAAGTTTGAAAGGGGTGGGGGGGGTGGAAAGGAGAAGCAGCAAACTTACTGTATTAATTAAAACATTCGAAGGATTGTGCATTGCCACCACTTCTGTTCACCACAACTGATAATCACTTTACTATGATATTTGATCTCCTCCACCATACCTGGTGAGACTGACAGTGGAAAAACAAACCAACGAGACTAATAATCCTAGACATTTGCTTTCCTAGCCATAGACTCATGATTTCCCCCAGAGAAATCTTTGTTAGAGTTTTGGGAGAACCCAAAACCTGGAGCCTGGTAGACCCCGCAGATATGCGGTGCCTCAGCTCCTTGTCCTAGTGGACCAGGGCTCCCACTTTTCAGAGGGTTTATCTCCACAATCCTGCAAACCTGGTCTCCCTATTCAATTATCTTCTACTTCCCTCTTTTTGTGTGAATGAATAAAAAAACATGTCAGCACCTGATAATACAAACTTCCTGGCCCAGACTATCTACTAACTCCTCCTCTACTTTTAGTCAAGTTTGTTGAATTTAACTACTGAGAATTAGTATTTTGCTTTCCTTGAGTTTCAGCTGCACCCTCTGTAAAATAAAGATACAAACTATTATTTAACAAGCTTTTTCAGTTCTTGAATTTGGATTCTCTGCAATCTAGCCACAATGATTTCTCTCTCTCTCTCCACTGAGCATCTATGGCACTTATCTGTACCGTTTATTTGGCAATAAAAAGCACATTCTGCCTTTAAAAAATTTTTTTTGTCCTACAGTCTTGACTTTCATTTATTTAGCTTGTTTTGTCCTTAATGTATTGTCTCCCCAAACAGATTTTCAATTCCTTGAAAGCAAAGGTCATGTGGTTTTGCTTCTTTGTACCCCCACACACCTTAGGGTACAGTGGACAGTAGGTTGAAAGAATTAATGAACTGCAAAGAATAATTCACTGATTTATGAAGTTCATTTTCTCATACTATTGAGTTTCACTCAGAAGCATTGTTAGGCAAACATAAAAGAGCCCTTCACATTTGTTTACCATTTTGACCATCACTTCCTAATTTGCTGCTTCCAAGGAGTCTACCATCACAGTATTTTAAAGCCAAGTTTAGAAAACACCTAGTTCATGTCTGAAAAATCAGTTTCATATTAGAAAATATCCAATAACAAATCCCAAGAATTCAAAGAAAGTGAAAGGATTTCAAAACAATACAATTTTGTGTGTGCACTTTTGAAATCATAAAATTCTTAAGAACTGATAAGTTATATATAGACATTTATACACATGTGTCAAATTCAATTTTTTTTTTAAAAAAATATTGTTTTAAATGACCACTACTGGGTGGTTTTTCCCTTTTAATCACTCTCAAAATTCCAATGATTTGAAGGAAAGGTACTGTGGGGTCTGGTTTTTTTTTTTAGGTTTTTGCAAGGCAATGGGGTTAAGTGGCTTGCAGAAGGCCACACAAGCTAGGTAATTATTAAGTGTCTGAGACCAGATTTGAACCCAGGTACTCCTAACTCCAGGGCCGGTGCTTTATCCACTATGCCAGATGAGAAGTGAGTGCATTGTTTGTAAAGTTAATTAAAATACCTATATATAAGATTCTGGATTGCCTAAATCCTCTGTTCACCTGTACAGACAATAATAGTTTTATATAGCTATACTAGTATCACATTTGATCATCTTATGAGACAGAAAATATAAGAGGAACAAGGGATGGAAAGTGTTTTTTTAAATCAGTTTCATTATCTAATTCATAAGGAAAAAATAAGTTTCTTGAAATTTTATAATTTCTCCAATTACAAACTAGCTCTCATTCTAACTGACTATTACATTGTGAAAAACAGGAAAATCAGTTACAAGACTTCCAACTCCTATGGTAAACCTGTTCCAAATGTAAATCTCTCCAACCTCCCTGGCACCATTATCTAAATCATTTTCCATTTAGCGAGTCTGACATCCATGCCAGGGAGCCTTTCATTACCCATCCCACTTAATACCCACAATCTCTCCCCATTCGCTTCTTCAGTCTTCACTGACCAGAGGACACAGAGATTGATGTGTGGATTATTGGGATTCCTAATGCTTTTCCCTGCTGGCTAACTGTGGCGTGCTTGGCAGGCAGCCTGGCTTACAACACGTGGAGAAGCGTTAGCCTAACACAACCATGTCATATGGCATTTCAGACTTAAGTTAAAGGAAACAATACTTATTTAGCATCAGCCTGCCATATGCTTTCAAAACTAATAAAGCTAATAAAGTTTCAAACAACATTATGAATATTTTTTCCTTTTTGTGTATTCCATGAAAATACCAAGGAGTTTAAAACAAATTTCACTCATGTCTATTATTTTCTTCCCACCACTAATATTCCATAAGCACATCACTTATTTTATAGCAATTAATCTCAACTGGCCTTGGAAAAAGGCAAAGCAAAAAGGTTTTTAAAAAACTGCACTAGGGACAGCTAGGTGGCGCAATGGATAGAGTACCAGTCCTGTCATTGGGAGTACCTGAGTTCAAATGTAGCCTCAGACACTTAATTAGCTAGCTGTGTGGCCTTGGGCAAGCCACTTAACACACTGCCTTGTAAAATAAATAAATAAATAAATAGAAACTGCACTAAAAAAATACAAATATTAGGGTGGGCAGTACACAAAAGTGCTTTAGTTACAAGGATAATCACAAAACTATTGTCACCTCTTTAATCATTCAAGACATGGAAAACCAAAATATTCCTCCTAGTTTTGATAATGCAAATAATTTTCCAGCTTACAACTTTTTTCCCCTGCTAATCAAAATATGGAGTAAAAATATTTTATTATCAAATAGATTGAGTTGGAAAAAAAATAGCCCTTGTTTCCTCCTGGAATTTTGTCAGCTAAGAAAGTAGCAGAAATATATTATCTTACACAGTAAACAAATATACAAAAATGTTTCTATTATGTGCAAGCAAAATTAAATTCACCTGAGTAGATTGGGGGAAGACCAGTAGGGGTTTCTTGCACTTATGTTTAACTATAAAAATATTTAGGCTCTCAGAGGAGAAAAGATCCTCAAGGGGAAGCAATAACACGTTCCAACTTGAGAGAGGAATTTTCAGTAGATAAAACAGATTATAAATTGGCAAAAAAAGAAGGTAGAACAGATAACAAAGCAAAATAAGAATCAAAGAAGGACAAGCTTCCAGAATGAGGACCTGAGCCCCAATACATCTTTGGTATGATGATCCCATAAAGATCAGGACTTGACTAAGAACAGCAATGACCTAAATGGGAAGCTAATAAAGGAACATCAACCTAACATGATGAACTTTGCAATGCTAGAAAGAATTTAAGCAGCATTCATTCCCCATGAGAACGCCCCAGCCCTACACCAATAGGTGCATCTTCCAGATAACAAATCTTTATCGAGTCAAGTGCCTCTTATTTGCAAGGAATCAAGCCATATGGAACAAAGTGCTCTCAGTTGTAGCCACTAGGGATAAACGAGGACAAATGAAAATCAGTGCTTATCTCTAAGAAAATTAGATTCTGGATCCAAAATTATTCTCTGTCCCAGGGCCTCCTAACTCCCCAAGGTTCAAAAACCAACTTTAAGTATCAAGACTCCCAACCTACACATTCACAGCCTCCTCCCTGGGCTCTAGACTTCTCAAACTCCACAAATCCAAAACAAAACAGACACTGGTTGCTCTGAACTAAAGCTTTCCTCTCTCCCCAACTTCCCTAATTCTGCCTAGGGCCCCACTAGCCCTCAGTTCTAACAGAAGAGGCTCATCAAGTAAATTCTGGAGACTCCCTATTAATTCCAGATTTAAATACAAAGTCAAGTACTCTGGCATTTAAAGTTCTCACCAACTGTACCCCCTCCTACCTTTCCAGTTCTATTTTGTTCCTTTCAAATCATTTATAAACCAGCTATGCTGTCCTTTGGCACTGGTCATCCAGAATGCTCTGCCCTCTCACCACTGGTTCCCTGGCTCCCTCAGTTCCAATACTTCAGGAGACCTTTCCCCCAAGGTCTCTGGCTTCCACCATCCACTCATCCACCATCTATCTTCCATGTACCCAGTTATTTCTATGTTATCTCCTGACTTAAACAGACCTCTTTGGGGTCTGGCCCTAAGGGTCCTGGGGCATCAGGTCTTGACAGGTCTTCACAATTTTGTCATCAGGCCAAGGACAGGATCCGCTGGCTTTTTTTTAACCCCCACCAAAAGCTGCTGCAACATCTGTAACATCAAAGGAAACTCTAGAGCAAATTCTTGGCTGAACCCTAAAACCTCTCTCGGCACCTTTTTTGCAGCATAACATGCATTCTATAAAACCTTAAAATTATAAACAACCTTCCTAATGGCGTGAAACCCCAGCACCCTGCCAAGAGAACTTGCTCAAGGTGAGGGACCCAAGGCATCCACTTTTGTCATCCTACATTGATCAGTATATCACACGGTATTTTCTATCAGATTTCCTATCACTGTCCCCCCCCCCCAAGTAAATCCATACCACATGTATGTGCCCTAAAATGACAAGAGAATGAAGGAAAAAAAATTAGACTGAATGCTACAAGAATATATGAAATAACCAACTAGGAATAAGGGGCACCTACAGCAGCTTCTTGAAACGAGCTGGTTTCTGAAAAGAGCCTTGAAAATAAAGGATTCCAAAAAGCAGATAAAAGAATGCCTTAGGTAAGCTTCTTCAAATGCAGAGGTAGAAGATGTCAGGTCAAACTGTCTGGCTGCAATGGAAAATGCATTAATGGGAGATAAGATGAAATACAGTTGGAGAAGCAGAGTTTGAAGCAGGTACAAATATTCTAAACAGACATAATCTTGCCTCCCCCATCATCAAGTAATTTTAGTCCCTTTACTGATGAGTAAATTCAAGAAAAATGAACTCAGAAACAGCCAGGTGGTGCAACTGATAGAGCACTGGCCCTAGAGTCAGGAAGACCCAAGTTCAAATCCAGTCTGAGACACTTAATAATTATTATATGACCTTGGGGGTGAGTCACTTAACTCCCATTGCCCTGCCCCTACCCAAAAGAACACTCAATTTTGAAGGAATAAAATTAGAACTCTACTACTAAAACTGAGTTTATATAAACTATACCAATTTACTATTTTCAATCACACACTAAATTCAAAAAATCTATGACAACTACTACTCAACTCAATGTACTCCCCTCTGGTCTATCATCATTCTTTCCCAACAATCCATGGTATTATTTTTTTTTATCTTAAAAGAATCCATTTCAGAAATCATAAGGAAACACTTAAAATTGGGTGTTCTTTAGATCAAAAGTATTTTAAAAAGTATTAAAATTCAACTGCTATTCAAATAAAGATGACACTAGAATCTAGCCTCAAGCTTACACTTCAGTTTACTCACATGTAATAAATTTTACTCATTCCTTTTAGGTCCCTTAACCTAAGTACACATCCACTTGAGGCATTAGGTGCTAGAGACAATGATAGCACCTACCTCCACAGACTTATTGTGAAGATGAAATATCATTTGTTAGACACTTTGCAAACCTTAAAAGTTATGTTGAAACCCCCAACTGTCACTGTTGTTATTAGTCTATGAGGGGAGAACACAATGAGGTTGGATTAGACCATCTCTAAATCCTACTGATGACCCTACTTGGCCCTCACTTTAAAGATGACTGTTGCCAGAGGTTACTAAACTTAGCCAAAGAATGTAGTTTTTAAAAACATGAGAATATTAATTTCAGGATTTTTCCTTTACCTAGCACCAGCCTCTGCACAGACCCTTGCTGTCTCCACCTCAAACTTTCCCCACTGCTCTGGACTACTCGTTTCGTTGTGGGTTGGTCTCCCTGCCCCAAGTATCTTCCCACTTCGGGTCACCCTCTGCTAAGCTGCCAAGGTGATCTTCCTCAATAGCTTCTGACAACATGCCCAAATCTGTGCAAATATAGCAGGGTCTTTTTGTGGTGACAAAAAACAAATTGAGGGGAATGGAATACTACTGTACTATAAGAAATGACCAGACAAATTTCAAAGAAAATCTTAAAAGATTTACCTGAACTATCAGTGAAATGAGCAGAATCAGGGAAACAAAAGTACATACTAATAGCACCACTATGTGACGATTAACTAAGAATGACTTGGTTCTTTCTCAATACAATTACGAAGGACTCATAATGGAAAATACTACCTACATCCAAAGAAAGAACAGATAAGATTCCAAATGCAGACTAAAGCATTTTTTTTTTAACTTTAGCGTTTTTTCCCTTACTTTTTCCCCTGGTTTTCTTTTTTCCTTTTTATCCATTTCTTCTTTCATTGATTAATATTGAAGTGTTTTGTGACTGCATACATATATAACCTATATTAAATTGTTTATGTTTTAGGAAGATGGAAGGGAAGGAGAGAAAAATTTGGAGCTCAA
Organism: Macrotis lagotis; assembly: GCF_037893015.1. NCBI lineage: Eukaryota > Metazoa > Chordata > Mammalia > Peramelemorphia > Peramelidae > Macrotis > Macrotis lagotis. Next base: position 160,086,421 of record NC_133665.1, on the reverse strand, counting down.
AATCAAGTCGATGGACTTCCTGAGGCTTTCAGAACTTGGTTTTTTTAATCATCCTGTAACCATTAATAGCAAATAACACTGTCTCCATATATCTGGCAATGTCAGCTTTTTTGTTATCATAAATATTACTTGGTCAAAAATTTTGACATACCTCTAAGATTATTGGTCATATATACCTGCTTGGATCAAGGTCAAGTAAACTTATAGATTGTCGGTAAGTTATTTGTCAATGCAATATCTTTAATTATTCACTCCTCTTTTTTCCTCCTTTACAAGTAGGAATGCCTAGTAAAGAACCAGAACCCATATTTGAAAGTTCTGATGTGAATTAAGAATTGATTTAATGATTTCTTGTTCTATAAAGCACCCTTTAGACATTATAAATTTCAGAGCAGTTACATTTTAAACGCTGCAAATTAACTTAAGCTGGGAAATGTGATCTATGTTCATTTCTACAAAAATTAGTAACTGAGGTAGAAAAGCTTTGGGTGCATAGACATTTGTTAAAACTAGAAATCAGTTTGTCACCTATACTTTCTGAACTATTTTATCAGCGATACAAATGACAAGTAATTTCAAAAACAACAGAATTTGGGAGTAGTTGGCATACTCTCAAAGATTCCCAAAGACTCAGTTTTCCACATCAATTAAGTAGAATATATGTCTAGATAATTCAAAAGATTATGGAAAATCTGATTTCTCTACAATTATTCAAAAATATTAAGCACCCTTTATTTTTATATATATATACAGTATACATATCTCTATAAATATATCTATGTAAATATATATAAATATATAAGCACTATATATATGTGTGTGTGTATATCAGGTCCCCATAATAACAAAGACATAAAAATAACGAATAGAGTAGAACAGAGTCAAAGAGCTTTGGCCCTCAAAGAGCTAACATCTATCAGAGGATATAATGCATACAACAAATTATATACAAATTGGGGGGAACCCAAAAATACTTTATATGTCACCCCACTGCCTTGCCCCCAAAAAAAACTAAAAAAGAAAAAAGAAAGCATACAAATCAAATATGAATCAAAAATTGCATGTCTCTAAAATGGTCCACCTGTCTTTACTTTCTTTTTTTCCTTTTTAGAAGGAAAAGATACCTTTCAAAGCTGCAAGAACTACTAACATCAAATATTACACTTACTTGAATGAGATTAGTTTTATACAAATATGAACACTTTTTGCCCTCAATATATAAGAGCAAAGTAAAGATGCCCACACTCCCCAACATTTTTCAATATTATTTTGGAAATTATAGCAATAACAAATATAGAAGAAAGAAATTAAGTAATAAAGAGAGGTCAAACGAACATAAAACTTTTCTTATTGGATTCTATGATGGGAAATCAGCACAGATACTAATTAAAGAAACAGCTTCAGCTAAGTTTCAAGCTACAGAACATCCCCCCCATAACAATTCCATATTAACAAAATACAAAACACCTACAAATTCGATTCAAATTATAAAACATTTAATATTATGATTGCAAGATAATTGGATGCAACTTGTCACTAAATCTCCTTAATGAGAAGTGAAGGTAAGATTATGTAAAAATTATTTCACTGATACTTAACATTCCTTCAAATTGAATAGCTAAGAGAGAACTAAGTGAACTGGGCTGGATAGCCCTGATAATCCTATCAAAATGAAAAGAAGTAGGGATGGACAAAAGGCAAGACAATTTCTCACCACATGAGACCCTACTGTTAACTACAAACCGTTCTCCCATCCTCTGAACTTTAGATTTCTTTTTCACCATTACTTTTCAACGTAAGAGTACTTTCTTATATCCAGAAAGATGTAAAATGCGCTCCCAGAGTCACATCTCTCTACCTGGGCAAATGGCTCTCTACACAGCAGAGGTTCTTCCCTTACAGCTGCGTGCCATCCATAGCCATCCTGTACCTGGTAGTCATTCACTCACACTGGAAGTTGTCATTAGCCAGGACAAAGTTCATCAAGAACTAAACTCCTGCTGAAGTGTCCACCTTTACATTTTTAAGATAGTAGTTTATTTAATAATTTACTACTAATAATAATAACTTTGGAAACCATCCTTCCTTGTACAAGTCTAGTCAGAGAGGGTGAAAAGTCCCTCAGTTTGTAACTGAGGCATGACGCAGTAAACCCAGTGTTCCTGACTGTAGGTAAACCAAATCATATTAAAATGTCACTGGGAAATGTTTTACAAAATAAATAAAAATACAATGTCAAGATATAGGTGAGTCTGGACAACTCATCAAGTCTTTTAGAACTATGTTTACAAATCTACAATTAAACTTCAAAAAATGGGCTCTGAATTACTGGTTTAACCAGTAACACTGCATGTAGTAGTTCTTGTTTTGGGAGGTCTTTTTAATTACCAAGAGAACAAGAGTTGTACAATTTATAACCTTTATCTCATTTACTTAAGAATTAAGTGGAAGCAAAGGTTAAACAGAAGCATCTTTCAATCATTAGTTTGGTTGTGTTCGATTCTTGTTAAAACACAAACACTTTTTACTTCAAAGGTCTTCAAATGAAGTATGTGGTGGAAAGAACAATGGACTTAGGTAACACTATTCAGTCACATTCACCACTCTGTGAGCCCTTTTGGGGTTTTCTTGGCTGATACTCGAGTGATTTGCCATTTCCTTCTCCAGTTTATTTTAATATGAGGAAACTGAGGCAACAAGGGTTAGGAGAGTTACTCACAAGCCACAGTCAATGTGTTTAAAGTCAGATATAAACTTAGGATGTTGAGTCTTCCTAACTCCAGGCCATCATGTATTAATCACCAAAAAAAAAAAAATAAATAATTCTCAACTGTCAAAATTCCATCTTGAAACTTTCTTTCTCCTATTTATGTGTGTGTGTGTATATATATATATATACACACACACAATCTATTTTTTAATTTGTTTTCTTTAAAATCATTCCTTCTTACTAAATTACAAGTTATAATTCAGTATCACTGGAAGTATCACATTACCTCAAGTTTAATCCTGTGACTTCCTCTTCAATGTAATATGGCCCTCTTTCTCTTCCTAATCATTTCTCCTTTTATACAACTTCATGCATTATGTTACTGCCAATGTGCATCTTATTTATATCCACCCATGATTTTCTTTCACCCAAACTTGTGGTAGAATATACAATTTCCAGAAATTACATAAAACACTAGCATTAAAAATTTGAAAATTTGATCAAGGAGAAAAAAAAAAAAGAAACTTGGCATAACTCAACAGTTCTTCAAATTTTTCCACACTCAAATGTTTCCTTTCTCCAATTTTTAATTAATTTTAGCTTTGGGGTAGTATTTTTTAAAAGCATTTAACCAATATGCCTATTTTCTCATCTTTTCATATAACATCTACAAGAGGGCATTCTTGATGAAGATCACAGAGGCAAAGAGATAAACATTCACAATATTCTATGGCAATTTCTTTGTAGTCATACAACTTGATGGATAAAAAGAATAAGATTCCATGGTGCCTTTTCCTTTACTATTAAAAATCATTTGATGCCTCAAAGCAAGGTGGATTCTAGAGTTAAAGAATTCTAAAGTTGAAAGATCTTAAGAGATTCAATTCTCCTTTATGCATGTATAAAATGATAAAATAATCCAGAAAAATCAAAGTAAGTCATGGAAAAGTCAACAAATAACTGTTAAATCACACACCTCCCCCCATCCTAGAAATCTAGAGAGATAAATTTGAGTGAGAGCCTAGTACAAGCTTGTGTTGGCTTGAAAATACTTTTTCCTCCATAGATGAGTGTACACTGACTCTTGCTTTCTTGATTCCTCCAAAAAGAAGTGGTCTCTCCTTGATATTTACCAAGTTGGAGAATTCTATACATATTTTGATGTTGACAATCTTCTCAGTAGAGACCAATTACTTGAATCATTTAAAATTATATTTTTTGCTGCCTGTTCATTACTTCAATTAGGAGAAACTAAGGAAATCAGGTAAAATCCTATAACAACCCTAATTCTAATTAAACTAGACAAAGATTCCAGGGACAAAATGAAGAAATTACATAAGTGATAAGACCATTTAATACTACTATATAATCAAAGAATGAACTTTAACAGGTCTAATGGTCCCACACTATCTATCTATCTATCTATCTATCTATCTATCTATCTATATGAACATAGATGAACTAAAAAGACCAAGTAAAAATGCTCTATAATTTTGACTTTTCCCCAATGTTAAAAAATTTTAGAAGTTTTCTAAATGAAAATCAAATTTAAAGCTCATCAAAATCTGAACTCCATTTAAAAAAAGGACATCTTCTTTACATTATTAGATAAGCTATTTCTCACACATGGGAATATCCATCTTGTCACATCAGTTTCATCAAGGATAAGAACAAGCAATCCAACCCAGTCAAAGTGGTCCAGGTGCTATATAACTATGTACAAAGAAAGTCATCAAATAGAATAATTAGAACGACAGAACTTTAGTAAATACAAAGGAAATCTTACAAAAAGAAAGGAAGTACTTTTGGATGGGATACAGATGGGTAATTTTTAAAAATCACAAACATACTCAAAATACTCTGCACACTAGCGATATTTAAGTGGATAGATGAACTGGAAACATGTCAAGGGAGAGCTAAGTTCAATATTCTGGAGAAGTCCAAATAAAAAATTCAAGCTAATGAAAGTAAATTTAGAAAGAATTGAAATGAAGTTGCGGACTGACAATGTAGAGGTACACTAAGTTTTAAAATGTTACTTACTCAAGTGGTATAAATGTATTATTACGTAAGAAATGTTTGTAAGGACAAAGAACTTGTGAACAGTTTTACTCCTAGCTCTTAATAAACCCAAGTCTAAAAACTGGGTTAGAATACATGGTAGAATTTTCTGGGGCGTTTATTCATCTGTAAGACAAAGATAATAATACTCCCATTTTTCTAATCTTAAAAGGGGGGGGGCCAAGAAAATAACTTTGAAAACTATTGTTTTATAATTATTTTTGGAGAAAGGTAGAAAATGAGAAAGGCTAGGTAAAAGCAGAGAAGTAAGGATAGATTTTATTCTGTGATATTTCCTTGATAAGTATTTGTTGAGTTAATTTTGATACTTTCAGATTTTAGACAGTAGATTTTACAGGTGCAGTACACCAAAAATGTCACATCAATCATGTAGTGGTTGTAGTTATAAAAGCTCTACACAAAGCAACTGGAGAAGAACCATACTTTCACTCAGACTTTTCTGCTGTAATCGTTATAAAATTTAGGGCAGTGGTAAAGTAAAATGGAACCCAGGAGTAGCATTGAATGTTCCTGACTCCATAGGGTCTTGTATATGTATGATCCAGGTTCCTCTCCATGGAAATTTGAGAAAGAACAAAACAAGTTAGCTGTGCAAAAAAAATCTGGAAAATGAGCCACAATAATTCAAATCTATTAATAAAATCACATTGTAATATGACCCAAAGGGAGCTGTACATAATACGACACTACGTGTCTTCCCTCCAACTGAAGCTTTGCACCAGTGTAAATTGCTACTCCTTCGTTAAGAGCTAGCCCTGATCCAAGAACTTGAGATCCATCAAAATCTCATTTCATCCTCACAACAAGCAGATTATCATCAACGTTTTACAGGTGAAAAAAACTAGAGGTAAATTGACTTGCCCATGATCACACATCTATCAAGTTATGGGACATCTGAATCTAGGTCTTAACAAAGATAGCTACAAAGAATATATGAAAACAAAGCATGTTTTAAGACCCTGAAAATAAGATTAAAGTCAAGATACAATGAAGATTCAACACATAAATAAACTCCATCTGGCAAGAAGAAACACTTCCTTAGTAATTAATCTACCTGACTGCAATTCTTATTTCCCCTATTTTCGAAGTATAATAAAATTGTATATGAATTGTATTTCACCTAGTCCTGAAGAGGTAGCAAAGCTAATATCCTCCAAGTGTAACAGTCTTCCAAATAATATTAAACGTGTTTGTGTTATTATCAGTTTGCAAATTTAATTCAGGCAAGTTTTAAATTAAACTTTCTGTTATGTTATTTCTTATTCAATAACTTTAAAATGAAGCCTTAGTTGTACTCAAGGATATTTTCACAAAAGCTCTGTGTAAGTACAATTTTTTTAAATCGAAGCACTTTTTCATTAATATTACTTTGTAGAAGATGTTTTATTTTTATCTATGAATGATCTTGATACAATTTTAGCTGAAATTTCTGGCTTTCTCTCCTCCATTTCATCTTTCAAAAGAAGTCATGGAAATCCAAGTAATTATAATTATACAAATACTTTTCTTAGGAAACAAACTAATTTAACCAGGAAGTCACTGGATGTTACCAAGGACTAGTTTTTCAAAAGAATCATAAAACTGTGTTGTTCTATTTATACTTTAGTATTACTTAATCCAATTTGATATAGAGGGGAAAAAACAGCAAAGTAGCACAAGAAGAAATAACTCCTCATTCCTCTCAAAGGTTTTCTTCTCTACTCCAACAATTGCAAGAATCTAATCTAGAAGGTCCCAAGGACAATGCTAAGGCACTGCTGGTTAGGTAAACCAGCTTTCAATTCACTCAAGACTGATAAATTCAGTTAGTGAATTAGGATCATAGATTTAGCTAGAAGTTACCTTAGAGATCAACTAATCTAATCTATGCATTTTCTAGATAAGGAAGTCCACTTGCCCAGAGAGGAAATGCAATTTGCCCAAGGTCACACAGCTGGCAGAGCTAAAATCTCTTGTGTACAAATCATTTCAAACATTCATTAAAAACCTACTTTGAAGAACAGAGCAAGGAATTGGGGGCACAATTTTTTAAAGGGGGGGAAGAGGGAGGAGTATTTATTGATTACCTTTAAGGAAAAGGTAATAATACCTGCATGTGTTTTTCACCTTTCTACCAAAGGAGGTGGATATTTCTCATCACTGGTTATAACATACATATACATACACACACACACAGAACCAATGCTGGATTACTGGGTTGATTACATTTGTTTTAGTTCTTGTGTATGTCTATAGATTCTGTTTACTTCCTTTGCAGTAATCAAATAAGTCTGAATCTAATCTAATCTTATGGAATATAACACTATTCTACTAAATTAATCTGACCAGTCCTTCCCAACAATGGGTATTCACCAAAAAAAAAAAGTTTATGTTGGCATATTTGACATTTTTTGACCCCTTGGGTGACCTAAATGCCCACTAATGGGAAATGTGAATAAAGATTTGAACACTTTAGTTGACTTTTCTCACTAATTCCACATAATTTTCAACAAGCCAACTCTGAGGAACTGATATATTCTATCAGTCTAATAAAAACTCTACAGTAAGTGTAGTTGTGCCCAGTCCTTTCCTTGTTTCTGAATACAGAATTAGCTTAAGTTCAAGGGGAGGGTACAAAAACCTAAATTCTATTAACTATCTCTAGGTATTTTGGTTTCTATTTGGGAAAGATTGAAATTAATCATTAAGATGAAGCTTGAGGATCATCAATCCAAATATCCAAGCTGTTCCTGATCACAAAAATACAAATTGACTATTGAATGATATTTTAACTCACAAACCTATCTTATTTTCTTATTTTCTACTCTCACCAAAGAATTTAATTAAGTTTAATATACAGCGCAGCTCAATCATAACACAAATTGTTAATATATACTCAGATTACTGAATGAAATCATATGTACTAAAATTAATAATAATAGTACCCTTAGGGGCAGCTGGGGGGACAGAGGATAGAGTACTGGCCCTGGAGTCAGGAGGACTAGAGTTCAAATGCAGCCTCGGACACTTAACACCCTAGTTTATGTGATCAGTTATAAAATCATTAAAAATTGAGTTAGCATTCTAGAAAGCAATTTGGAAAGAGACAACCCTTTGATCCAGCAATACCACTACTGGGTCTATATACCCTGAAGAGATCATGAAAAAGTAAAAAAACATCACTGGTACAAAAATATTCAAAGCAGCCCTGGCAAAGAATTGGAAATTGAGCGAATGTCCATCTGTTGGGGAATAGCTGAACAAACTGTAGTATATGTGTGTTATGGAACACTACTGTTCTATTAGAAACCAGGAGAGATGGGATTTCAGAGAAGCCTGGAGGGATTTGCATCAACTGATGCTGAGTGAGATGAGCAGAACCAGAAAAACACTGATCACCCTAACAGCAACATGGGGGCAACGATCAACCTTGATGGAATTGCCATTCCATAACTACAACAACCAGGTATCTACAATGGAGAATGCCATCTGTATCCAGAAAAAGATTTGTGGAGCTTGAACAAAGACCAAAGATTGTTACCTTTAATTTAAAAAAAAGAAAAACTGTTATCTTATTATGTAATCTTGCTATCTCTTATTTTTTTTTTCCTTAAGGATGATTTCTCTCTCAATACATTCAATTTAGATGAATGCATACCATGGAAACAATGTAAAGACTAACAAACTGGGGGTGGCTAGGTAGAGCAGTGGACAGAGCACCAGCCCTGGAGTCAGGAGTTCAAATTTGACCTCAGACACTTAATAATTACCTAGCTGTGTGGCCTTGGACAAGCCACTTAGCCCTATTTGCCTTGAAAAAAAAAAAAGACTAACAAAAACTGCCTTCTTGGGGGGGGGGGGGGCAAGATTTAGGAAAAACTAAAAAATTGTAAAATAAATTTATTTTAAACATTTAAAAGAAAAAGAGACAAGAGTAAAAACAGATCTCATTGCTAGGTTTATCTAGAGAAATACGCACCCTCCCCTCAACTCCCCACTCCCAATATACATAAGCTGCACTTTTTGTAGTAGCAAATTAAAAATTAAGTAAATCAGATGTTCACGGATTGATATATGAATAAAATAATATGAAATGATGAATATAAATACTGAGAAACATGAGAAGACTCATACTGATTCAAAGTGAAACAAATCAGAAATACATAAAGAATGCCTAAAAGACAATGTAAATAGAAAGAAAAACAACAAAACAGAACAATATATAATTATTATTATGACCAAGCCTGGCCTGAGATGAGAACTTGTATCATTCTCTTTTCTTTTTTTGCACCAAAGGGGTCCTGCATATAATGTCAGTCTCAGGTGATGTGTTGGCTTGTCTTGCCAAACTGCTTTTCTCCCCTTTCTTTTTTTTTTATTATGAGAAGGCATCACTCTAAGGGTAGGAGAGGATAGAAAGATAAATCAGATTTATTAGATACTCTGATAAGGATATATTGGGATATATAAATACAAGTAGTAGCTATTTTCTAATTTTTTCAATGCATTAGGATGCAGTTGTTCCATGTAGTTATTTGAATTCACTGAAAGAAACAGCCAAATATTTTATGCTCTTTAGTTCAAAGATAAAGGTTTATAGGTAGAGAAAAGAAAAACCAACTCAGCAGTTCTGGCTTCTCTTGATCATCTTGCCACAAGTAGAAAACAAGAATCCTTATTCCTATGACTATGACTTTCTTTCCCCTAACATATAGCTCTTAAGACCAAAAATATTTGATCTTCTATTTTTACCTACTTGTAACTCTTCATACAACACACACAGAGAACTACCATCTACAACAAAGAAAAAGGCATTCTACAAGTCAACAAAGTCTGACAACTAGTTACAATATTCAAAACCCATAATCCCTGTCCCACACTACTGCAAAGAAGGGAAGGAAATGTCATTTCATCTCTTCTTGGGGCACAAAACTGGTCATTATAAACAAGTCCACAGAATTTCCCCCTCAAATGTTTCCTATCCACACATAATACATGTATGTGAGCACTTTGTTTAATGCCAAACTCCCTCCATAAATCTGAAATGCATTTTCTTCCTTTCTTCTCAAATTTCTTTGTGTTCCATATAACTCATATATTCACTTGGAGCTTATCTTCAGTGTATGGTCACATTCTTACAGACATACAATGAATGAATACAAGATCCTCCCTTTGCTTTTTTACTGTAGAAACAAACAAAAGTCATTAAAAAGCTGTCTTCCAAGATGGTGGTACCTCTTCTGAACATAAGCATTTTAGAATCTGAAGATAATTTTAGACGTAATTAGCAACTCTATCACGTTATATCTTGCCTAGGGCACCAAGATGGTCAAAGAACGTGAGAACTATTACAGGCTTGTTGGGAAAATGAAGCTAATTAGATGCTCACACTCAGCAAGAGCAGAATTCAAGTCAGCCCCTCTGGAATAGAATGGGCAAGTCTTTTTAGTGCTCCAGCAAACTCTTTTAAGTTAAGAACAACTGTAGATTGTCAGTAGGAAATATTCAGGAGTAATATACACCAATATGACAAGACTTGATAAAGTGAAACCAACAATTCTGATTTAACATTTCTCAGAGTGTTCCATATTATCCAAGGTTATAAACAGCCACCCTATGGCAGTCATGCAAAATCATTCACAAGATAGGGAGAAGCATCAGCAATGGTGATAACTGATCCCACACACAAAGTTTTTTAATTATGAAAAAGCATTAGTTGGCCAAATAGAAAAGACAGTAACTGTCTTCAATTATGATATTACTTAAGGTCTGACATCCAAAATCCATAGCATTACATGAGTATCCTCAAACAGAGATCATCATATCAAATGGTTTTCAAAAGCTCAAATGATCAATAACCATCTTTAAAAGTGCTCAAAAATCTAATAATCAAACTCTGTAAATGAACAGAGATCGCTTAATACCAATTCAATTACAAAGGAGAGAAAAATTCAAACTCAATTGAGATGGGGGAATTAGTATAATTCTCAGTAAAAGAAACACTTTGAAAAACAATTCAGGCAAATTTCTGGCCAAAAATATTTACTGTAGTTTTTTTTGTAGATTAAAAAAAAGAGTAAAAGCAACATGATATGAATTTGCCATGAGGTGGAAAAGGGAAGGAAGGGAGTAAGCCTCATAAGAAGAAAAAGAGACTGCATGCTAGTGGAGAAAGGGGACTGGTACATGGTTCAAGGACAGATGGGGGTAGGGGGAGAAGACAAGTAATTAGAGAAGGAACATAAGGGGATTAAGACCACTTGAGGCTCTGGACAGAAGCTAAAGGTAGAAAGTGGGGTATGTGTGGGGGAGAGATGAACAGCAGGCAGGAAGAGGATGAACAAAAAGTAGATGTAGTTACCCCAACATGGATGATGAAAAGACAGGTGGGGAGGTGAGGGTTGGTCTCAAAAGAGATGGCAGTTTCTCCACAGTGCATTCTTCTACTTTCACTTTGTTTTGTTTGGGGGGGTGGGGGTAGCCAGATTGTTTCTTCAGACTGCCAGATTTCTTTCAGAATACTTTGTAAAGTCAAATCTGTGTAATGCAAATTTACATAAAGCAAGAATATTCATATATACATACAGTGGAATGCTGTGCAGCAATAAATGATCAAGAGGAATGGTATGATAGAAACCTGGAAGAACTGCATGAATTGATGCCCTGAAGAGAGCAGAACTAGGAGAACATTGCATGCAACAACCCCGGTACTATAAAGACAAACTTTCAAAGTCTTAGGAAGTATGCTTTACAAGACCTGACAAATGTAATTGATATATTGCTTGTCTTCTTAAATAAGTGGGAAAAGGAAGAAGAATATGGAATTCAAAATTTTAAAAATTTAATGTTAAAAAAATATTTAGGAACTAAAATCTAACAATCAACCATACTTCCAAAGAACTCAAAATAAAACATGCAGTCTACCCCTTGATGGAGAAGTGGATTGACTCTAGGATAACCATAAGACTTTTTCTTTAAAAAACAAAAAATCATGAAATCATTTAAGGAAAGATCCTTTTTATCCCAAGTTAACTTTTAACTTACTATCTGGTTCATAATTCAAGTAGACTGCTGACAACAAGAAAAGATTGATCAGTTAAATCAAAAGGATGGAAAATTATTTTTCTGCAAAGTATCAGAGTACTTTAAGAGCAAGAGATAAAAAAATTGAGTACATTGTATATGCACTATTTCTTATACAGCAAAAGAAAAAACAACTATCATAAATTCTTTCTAGATGAAATTCAAAATCTAACAATAAGTGTTATGTGGGGTTTTTTTATACAAGTAGACAAAGAGCAGAATTCTTTTGAGAGGGAATGCATTTCATTTAAAGATACAAAATTAAATGTTCCCCATCATCAGAATGGCGCAAATGTACATCTGTTACTGTATTTTACTGTAAGCTGATTTATGAAACTTTTGAAACTCTTTTCACACAAATGGGTATTAACAAACATTGGTATCAATTCTTGAGCACACGATTTTAACTGAACAAATTCATCACTTGAATGGCATTTGTAATTCTATTTAATTCCTTTCCTAATAGTTTCTGGTGTCACTAGATTGAAGATTAATCAATTCCAATCGAAGTCCCTCAATTGCACAGCTAAATTAATTTCTAAATATGGACTTTTTTTTGCCCGTGCATCAAGGTTTGAAAAACAACTGGAACTGTAGTTTGAGCAGGAAAAACCCATCCACTATAAATCTGTATGAGAATGGAGATCCTTTGTGCCTTCACTTTAACTTTTGACCACTCAGCAAGCGTGTAAAGCAATTTGCGAACAACTTTCAGTTGTGATTTTACCTAAGCTATCCAGCTTCTCACAGAGCTACTGTCTTGTAACTTAACTTCATTACAAAAAATTATCAAATTTACAGTCAAAGCTAATTCCCAAAGCTATTCAATGGTTATAGGGAGTTCCCTTTATTTAGAAAACTTTAGGTCTCAGTTCAAAAACCATCCCCCCCCCTTCTTTTCCTGGTATAGTGGGTATTGAACTGGTAATAAAAACACAATAAAATGGCACATAGACCTAGAAGAAATGGAGGAGTTCTGCAAGTTTCCAATGATAGGCCACCCTCCTTCCCAGTCCCTCCCATTCCAAAACAAAGAAAAAACCTCTAGGGAGGGGAAACTCACTACTTAACCAAGTGGGCAATTAGCTATTTTTGGACATCTATCACAATTAAAAAGTTTTTCCTTATTCAAAGCTTAAATTTACCTTTGTCAACCCACTGCTTCCAGTTCTCTCTCAAAAGTCAAACAGAATAGTTCTCTCTACTAAGACAGTCTTTCAAGTATACTTGAAGAGATTAACATATCACTAATGTCTCACTTTTAAATAACCTAAAATAACCTCAACTCATCCTTCTGTATCTATTAAAATCTTTTGTATCTATAATTTATAGACCATTATGCTGTCTTTAATCAGCATCCTTCCCGAAATTTAGTGTCCAGACTTTGAATATGAAACTTCAGAAGTAATGGACAATGATTTTTTTTCTTTATACAGCCTTGGACTGTACTAGCTTTGCTTTCTTGCCTCCCTCCTATAAAATGCTATTTTAGCTATCCTTGCAGCTTCAACTACTGTTAGCAGTTACTAGTTGACTTTTTTAACCAAAGAGTAAGACTTTACATTTGTCCTAGTAAATTTCACCTTATTCAATTTAGTTCAATATTCAAACCTGTGAGTTTTTTCAAAATGATTCCAATGTGCTGGGCCCTATAGTAAGCACCAGTAGGAAGACAAAAATAAAAAAGGCTCTGACTTTAAAGAAATTATATTCTAAGTGGCAGGAATCAGCCACCTACTGCCTCTGAGGTAAGAATTACCAATTTGTACTTGTTACTATTTGAAATGTTATAAACAACTCTCCTAGGCCATACAAAAATGGGATATAATTTGCCACCCTCCACTCTATAGGTAAGACAACATATAAAACATGGATAACTTGGGTAGAAATTTTTTCATTCTTTTTATTTGGACTCCAAGACCTAAGGCACAGTATGAAGAGGACAGGTACTTGACGAATGCCTCTTCATTGACTACCCAACTAAGTCCTATTCATTATTCCAGAAAAGTCCCCAATATGCTTCACTTCCCTTTCTTTTCTCCTCGCAGCAAACTACCCTATCATCCTGGATAGCTTCTCATACCACATACCTAATCAATCCTCTGCCCCCTACCATGACTTTTTTTTAATCAACTATACCATTTGTATTTATATCCCCAGCAAACTCATAATTAAAGAATTGCTTTTTCATTTATTCAAGGACTGCCAGCCTAGAGAGAGGTGTATCAAAAAAGAATGTGGCCTTGGCCTAGGCTAGGTCCCAAAACATCAAGTTCAAAGGTGACCCCTAACATCAAGTTCAAAGTCAAGAAGAAGCCTGGAAGAATAAGCAAAGAATTCCACCATCCAGTCAGTGTGCTACCAGGGATGCTCCTCAATAGCTACAGGTAAGGCGTCAAAGTAAAACACCATCACGGCACAAATCTGGAAAGGTGGGCAGGGAGCGTGCACAATCATATTCTTTTTTTTATTTTTATTTTTTGCCAGGCAATGGAGTTAAGTGGCTTGCCCAAGACCACACAGCTAGGTAATTATTAAGTGTCTGAGGTCAGATTTGAACTCATGGTACTCCTGACTCCAGGACTGGTGCTGTCCACTGCGCCACCTAGCCACCCCTTTATCATATTCTTTAAGCAACACTTTAAAAGTTAATGAAAGTGGGGCAGCTAGGTGGCATAGTGGATAAAGCCCCAGCCCTGGAGTCAGGAGTACCTGGGTTCAAATCCGGTCTCCAGACACTTAATAATTACCTAGCTGTGTGGCCTTGGGCAAGCCACTTAACCCCGTTTGCCTTGCAAAAAACCTAAAAAAAAAAAAATTAATGAAAGTAAGAGGACTAGAGGAAAAATTTAGAAAATAAATGAGCCTCAAAAGGATTAAGGAATTAACTGTTTGGCACAAGAGGTACAAAACCTTGCCCATGCAACAACTTCCTTGAAAATTAGAATAGACCAAATAAAAGTTAGTAACTCCATAAAACATCAAGACACATTAAAAACAAGAGAAAAAAAAAGACTGAAAGAATAGGAAAAAAACTGACCTAGAAAATAAATCAAGAAAAAAAAACTTAAGAATCATTTGGTCAGCCTAAATTCCATGAGAAGGAAAAAAAGAACCTACACATTTTATTTCAAGAAATCTTAAAATTGCTCAGATTTCTTAAGAGAGCAAAAATGGAAACAGAAACCATTGATCACCTGCTGAAAGAAATCTCAGATTCCCAAGAGTTTCCAGGACAAAAAAAGTCTACTACAAGTCACCAGAAAGAAAGACAGCACCAAGGAGTCAGGGTCAGGAATCCATATGTTCTATCAGCCCCCAAGAGAAACCATTCAAAACTTTTGCTTATTAAGAGTAGAGATAATGGAATACAATACTCCAGAATGCAAAAGATAAAAGCTTATACTAAATCATAACTAGAAAATATGAACATAATATTACAGAAGAAAAATAAATCTTTAATGAAATACAGGACTTCCAAGGATTCCTGATGGAAAAACCAAGGGCCCTCACAGACATTCTGAAATTCAAACACAGATATAGGAAAAAAAAAAAGCAAACAAAGATAAACTGATCACATTCAGATAAGGAGTGATCTATGTGTTCCCTCGGATTATTATCACTGGAGATTCAGACAGACACGGTCGGGGAATAATGTGTCTTGAAAATCTTAGGAAAGAAAAGAGGAAAAGGGCAAGGAGGGCTAGGAAAAATCTAACTGGTGACAATAGAAAGATGAATGTCATTTATTTCAAGGATTAATATACCAAAATTACCAAAATGTAAGGGGTGGTGGTGGTATGGTTTCCCTTTCAGGAAAATGAATTTCTATCAGCTGAGGTAGAAACAAGTTCATAGTAAATAATGAAGAGTCTCGATTTTCCTGTTTGGTTTTTTTGGTTTTAAAGAGGGAGTTCAGCCTCCTCTGATTCTATGGTGTATGCGAAGAATCTTAAGAAAAATATTTTATCAGGTCCTAGAATGAAAATATGCCAACTAAATAAAAGGGAGGAGGGGGTGGCCCCCATCAAGGATATACAAAGCCTTTTTTTTAATTTTCTAAACAAACACCAAAGTCCAGTAACCCCCCCCAGAAACTTTTTTTCCAATTCCGTGTTGAAATGAAACTGAAATGCTAAAAGAACCAGACTATACATACAACCAAATATTCATAAATTAAAAAACAAAAGAGTCACATTTGGAAAAATTACAGCAAACCTATGAAATGGGCAATCTTTCTGGAAGGCAATCTCGATTTATGCTAAGAAAGTAACTAGGCTGTACACAAACTGTCAAAGAGAAACATCATGGAACTCTATCCCATCTCCCAGTTCTTGGCATGGACATTTTCAAATGCTTGCTGTTCTTCAATTATTGTGTCTTAACTCTTCGTGACACCATTTGAGGTTTGTTGGCAAAAGACACTTGCAGGGGGTGGGTGGTTTTTGCCATTTCCTTTTCCAGCTCATTTTACAGATGAGGAGACTGAGGCAATCAGTGAAGTGACTTGCCCAGATTACACCTAGTCAGTGACAAAAAAGCCAGATTTGAATTCTTTCTGACTCCAGGCCAAGTGTTCTAACACAATTAATTCAAAAAAAACTGTAGAGGACATGAGCTAAGGAAGAGAGAAATTAGCCACAAAAGAAGAAACATAGTCAATAAGTACATCAGTGCAAATGGGAAGAACACAAACCAAAACAATGCATGGACACTTTGGCCAGGTTGGCTCCTTGTCTCCCATCAAAGAGAGAGATCATCCCACAAAGGGAGAGAAAGTGACTCAAATCCAAGAGCTAAGGACAGAGACTGGGTATTATCAGTAGGGATGTAGATGTAAGAAGGCATTGGTATAGCCCTTACTGCAGAATATCCAGAAAATCCCAGAATTCATTGCAGAATCATAATATAATCCATTCCAGAAGCTCTTTTTTCGGTTTCATAACACTTGCATCCAGAGCTTTAAGGAAGTCATGACCCTCCAGTCATTCTTCCTCCTTTCTCAAGCTCAGCACCAGGTACTCAGTCTTCCTTCCTACCTGAAGCCCTCTGCCCTCTTGCTTCCTGACCTCCCAAGCCTGCCTCAATTCCCATGACCTATTTAGCTCTTCCTTAACCTCTAAATGGGGAGTGGAAGAAGGGAATCCTATCTTAGTAGACATTACCCAGAATTAATCCCTTAATTTCTATACTCCTATGTGTTCTCTGTCCTGGTTGTGTAGTTCGATATTGCTGACCATCTTCCTTCTAACTGCTCACCCATCCTTGAGTTATGGGACATTGCACCCATCCTTCCTTGTTCTCCTCTTCCTGTCTTGACTACTGCTTCAATGGATCACACCTATTATCCAAATCTCCTTCTGGAGCACCTTCCCTTCCCTTCTCCATCCTTTACAAACTATCAGTTCAATGTAAATAAAACTCCTAAATCTATATAAAGCAGTGCTTGTTTTGTAGTAGAAAGAACATTAGTAACTAGACACCTGTTTTCAAAACTTAACCTGAGTTTGCTTACATTTAAAAAAGAACATAATGCCTAAGTACTTCCTTCAGAAGGTTATTTTGAGAATCAAAATGTATTAAAATTCTTTATAAACCTTAAAGCATTATATAAATATCAGCTAATATAATTCAGCATCCATCTCTCCCAAATCTATCCCATTCCACACAGCCAGCTGAACTCTCCTGTAGGTTAAACTCACTATGTCCAATACTAGATTCACTTTCCTTCCTAAATCTATCACTCCTCCAAATTTACCTATTTCCGTCAACCCAACGTCAAAATCACTCCAAACTTTAACGTTCCCTACCATAATTCAGGTTTATAAAGGTCTCCAAAATTGTATGCCCCTTCTTCCAAAACTCCTCTGTCTTCAATACAGCCTTCACACTACTGTCAAAATAACCACATCCTAAATCTAAAAATTCCCATGTCAAAAACCTTCAAGCTAGCCTTCTTGTGACTGTGACAACTCTTTAACCCGGTATTTGAAGTCATCTCCAAATCTCAACCTCAGACCTGCCTTTCAGGCATTCCACCTTCCAGTCAAAATGGGTTAACTGTTCTTCTCCCATCTCCATTCATTCACTGGTCATCCCCAAAGCTGGGAAAGCATTCCTGCCTCCTCCTTTTTTGCATCAGTTCTGAGATTTGCTCTTAGTAAAGAAACAAGGAATGTGAACCTGAACAGACTTTGAGAGACAGTGAAGGATTTAGTGTCCTTTGGTCCCTTCAAGAGTCTCAGAGCTGTGAGGATTCTCTCCCCACAAGAGAAGACACAACTGGCCTCAAAGCCTGGAAGTACCATCTCGGTAGCTGCAGAACTGCATTTCCCTAGATTCAGTCAGAAGCTTCTCAGTGCAACCCCAGAACTCTTCTATGGATTCAATCACAAGTCCATTCTAAGTGGGTGACATATCCCACCCCCCCACCCCTTGAAGAGAAGGATAACTGTTGAACTTTGCCTCTGGACCCCGGCACCTCAGATTGCTGCATAAAGCAGAACCTGGGTAAAGAGGGGGGACTAGAGAACCTGACTCACAAAGGCTTTCTTTCTACAGAGCTAAACATACAAGAGAGGAAAAGGAAAAGAGGTATGAAAAATTTTTAAAGAGAAAGGGAAAGAGAACAACAGATCTGAAATATTGTTTGGATAAAACAGCAAGATATAAAGAAAACTTGAAAAGGAAAAGGAAATCATGCAACAAGAAGTCCTCTCACTGATGGTCTATGGAGCTGACTTCAGGCTCTTATGTTGCCTTTGCCACACCAGGTATGTGATGATCTTGGGCAAGTCACACTTCACCTCTGAGACCTCCTAGGGCATTCTCTAAACCAGCCAAGGCAGTAGCAGTTCTCCTATACCATTCTCCTATATTATCCAAACCACAATAAAACAAATTCAAAAGCTTAGAATTAAGCTTTGGACTTCCCCCAAAATTCAATTTGCTGAGGAGGTTCTGGTTAGAAAAACAAAAGTTTAAAAGCCTCTCTTTTTTCATTTTATCAGCACCAAGAGTCTTTCCCAAGTCTGTGTAGGTTTCCACAACAAAAGGAAAAGGGCGCATAGTTCCTATGCCAACACTCAGGTTCCATCCAGTCCTTCCTCCCATCCATAAATACAGGCAAGAGTTAGAAAAAGTCAGAAATGGGACATTCTTCTCCTATCCGCCTCAAGTTTCTTGATTGTCACAACATTTCATGTACCAGAAACTTCAATTCATAATCAAAGTGTTCTTATAATTGGAGAATATTCCTCATGTTGACATTAAATCCTTGCAATAAATGAATACAGTTAATCCTTCTACATCCCAATTTTCCCCATCTTGGTTTCAATTTATCTTCAGTGCTCCTCTAAGAAATTAAATGGGAACATTTGGGGAGCTTTGCAGAAGTTGCAGATGATGATGACTAAAATCCTTAACCCAAATTTTACAATTAGGTACTGTAAACACCCCATAAAAGAAAACTTGACTTCTATGGTATGAAGGAAGGGTCAAAATATTTTCAGATTTTTCAGATCAAGTTGAGCCCTAATCCCTTTGATGGTAGAAAAGCTAACTGTATGAAGAAACAGACCCTTATCCTCAAAGAGCTTACATTCTACTAGAGAGGAATTTGAGGAAGGAAAAAACAGCCTCAATGTTTCAGGTCAAATAATGCTTCATAAAAGAATTTAGAAGAATTTAGAGCCCACAAAGAACAAAAAGTCAGAATTGTGTACACTGCAGGGATCCCTTAAGTATTTTTATCATACCATATTTGGCTAATTTTCTTAGGGGAAAATAAAACTTCATTTAGGGATAAACTATATATTCCTATTTAACAGCAATAATAAATTCATGAAAATTTTTGAAGAACCCAAAATTTGTTTCTTCTCATTAAAAACCAAATGCATTTCTTTTATGATAGCACTACCATTTGCATGTGGAGATGAACATTTAGAATAAACCAAGACCTGCAAAAAGGTCTTTAGGCAGAGAAGAGAAAATCACTTTTTGAGGACATTATAGTGAGGATTCCTTTCAAGTATACAATGGACTAGATGGCTGCTGAGAGCCCTCCTAACTCAATTTTTGTGAAGACATACATGGTTCAGGACAGGAATAACCTTTAGACTTCAACAAATGAGTTGATATTGGTATGTATGACTTTAAATATCTCATTATGGCATGAAGGAAAGGGTAGGTCAGTCCAAAAGAAGGCAAACTCTGACCAGCCCTGCCAAACTGAAAAGGCTTCCAACATAGAAAGCAACTTCTCCTGAGGACCAGTCTAGGTAAGGTTTTAGTCCCCCCCCCCCCCAGGTTGGGTGGCTGGGGAAATGACTTTTTTTGGCCCTTTTTTTTTAATGGACATTATCTACCATTATTTCAGGTTTGCGTAGGTGAAGAAAGCAAAGACTTGACGAAATAATAGGTCCTTTATGTATTATTGGCTTTTTGTGTTTCTTCTTCCTACAGTGGTGGATTTATGTCAACCTAGACAAACTCCTAAACATGTGGTTAAGTATTTACAAAAATAAGAAGATACTAAGCACCTATGTTTATCTTCATCATGTTTTCAAAGGAGGAAGGATTACTTTGATTGGTCATAAATTCAAAAAATCTGTCACTGTATAACATGGTCTAAATTGATACTAAATTTACCTCAGGTTAGTAAACAATATACATAAATCCAATCAGTCATAATTAACAAAGTTTAAAATAAAATGACCAAGGTGAAGTAGATTTGTAATGTACTTCAAGTGAAACCATCTTGAATAGCTTGAGAACAAGGCTTTAAACATCGAGTCTATGGATTTTAATTTATAATCTTGTAGTCTATGCAGATCTGCTTAATTTACATGCAAAAGCAAGCAAGGTTATCTACAAACTTTCATAAAAGTTCCAAATGAGAGAATTTTGTTATCGATAATATCAACTGGTTTATACCTATGTTATAGTGGTCTCACAGGAATATATACATTATATTCTCTCTTTACACACATGTACGGACTCATATCCATACTATAATTTGAGTTGGATTCTAATTTATATAGGAATATTCTGAACTTCTAAGGATGGTTGCAAACTATTTTGACATAAAAAAAAAGGCAGATTTAGCTTCTGATCCAGGAAAAAAAAAAGCACCCAAGAAAAGAAAGGTTGTTTTTTTATTAAAAAGAAAAAAACAACAAAATCTCACACAAGCACACTGACATACACATACAACACAACATATACCCACCACACTCCTATTTCCTGTCCTGGATTTCACAGGTATAAAAGTTTTTTAAAACTGAGTTCATATTTTATTTAAGATCTAAAGAAATCTATGGGTTATAATAGCAATGGTTTTAGGAGTACTTTTTTCCTTAGTTCAACTTGTAAATAAAGCTATAAGACCAACTAAGTGACAGAGAATGCCACAACATCAAAGTCAAGAATTCAAACATTATCATAAAAGCTTATACTGTATTAATTACTCCAAAAAGGCTTCAGACTGAAGGTTTTTATGTGAATTGCCTAAGTTCAAGAGTCTTGCTTCTTCATAAAAAGAAGAGCACTGAGTGATAGCTGTCACAGCATTTCTATCCATTTAGTTATTCTAAATAATGGAAGATAACATAGGCATCCATGAAAGAAGAGTTCATTAACAAGCTCAGTAAGAATTAGTTCAGTTATTCACAAAACTGGCTAACATCAACTTAACAGATCCAGGGGAATAGCATTATGAGCCAAAAAGATTAAATATGTGAATTGAGAGCAGGAAACATGGGGTGTCCAAAAGTCTTCTTTCTCTACAGTTTTAAGCTACCAAAGACAAGTGCAGGAAAACTTTTGAGACACTGTTTGGGTTTCTAGCTGGAAATGCCCAATCACAGCACACATATGCTAATAGTATAAAGTCAGTATACCAGGTCCAACAAAGAAAAAAAGAAAAGGGTTCTAGGTGACTGACTGGAGTTTGTTAATCTTTCCTTAAGGTTATCTGCCAGGATAAGATGCTCCCACTTACTAAAAAGATCTTTCCTACTCTGATCCTCCTCTTCTCATTTTGTTTGTGCTCTTAATAAAAATTTAAAAAAATTATTTCAAACTTCAGGGCAAATCTCATTTCATCCCTGTTGTAAAAAATGGAAGGCAGGTAAACATTAAAAAAAAAAGACTGAGTCAACAACCCCATAATGTGGAAATCAATTCTGCATGGTCAGAAACAGTCTTGCATTTCTTCAGGAGAATCCCTCCAATTTTCAAGTCCTACTAATGACTGTATCCTCCTGCTTTCCAAAAGATATCTAACTATACCTTACAACTTTCCCAGTTTCGGAGCCAGTCTCTGTATACCCAGTATTATCATTGTGCCTGGTACATAGGAGACCTTTGGGGAATACAACTTGTCATGTCATCTATCTGTAAAATGCAGCTGAAGAAAATACAATCAATTTCTGTAATGGTCAAATAAGGCAGAAAAACCTACTTAGTTGACAAAACCTAATCCATTGTGAGGATTTTAAATGGAATATAGGCTATGTATTTCTTGATCTGGGCAAAATCAAGAAATAGGAAAAATAGGCTATCCATACCAACTGTGATGATGAATACATTAGACTTAGAGTTCCAAGTTCATCCATCATGAGTTCCCCAAAAGTAACAAAATAGAAAGTTGGAAAGGGATTGAACACAACTGCCACTATCAAAGAAAATAAAAGAGTATTAAGACATTGTATTGGATGATTGAAATCAAGTAAAATCCCCCCCCTCCATGTGGGACATGTAAATGTCTACTTACAATATGTTAATGTCTAAATATTATCTGAATTCCAATGAACTAATTTCCAGATTAGCTCTAACCTTACAAAAATATCAAGATAGTCATTCTGACCTGAAAACACCACCAGTGGAAAGGCAATGAGCTTGATTAGAAGCTGGGTAGTTGTAATGCAAGTCAAGACTTGAAATAAAGGAGATTAATTACTGAAGTAGTTTATTCTTGAAATTATCTAAAAATACTAATTGTAGACAGTAGGCTACCAAACTAAATTGGTATAGCCAGAAAGGCTACTAAACATTAGACAGGGCTCCAAAGTTCATAACTCAAGATTCAAATTCTCCATTGTGGTGGCTTAAAAATTTACTGTCTGAACAGATTGAGCATTAAACTCCTCCATTCAACAAGCAGTTTAAGCACACACAACATTGGCTAAAATACAACAACCAGAATTTGTACTGTCACTGTGAGTCTTTGGGAGGAAAAGCTGACATTCGAATTTCACTCAAGAAAATGAAATAAAAATGTGCTTCTTTCTGAGATATTTTGATGTAACAATAAATCAGATGTAAGCTGATTGGTTTAAGTTTCAATACAATAGTAGCCTATCCTTTTTTCTAAAGTTCAAGAGTTTCCCAGTCATTGCCTTTGTAGTACACACATCACTTATGGTAAAAGTCAAAAAGTAAAAACCACAATTATGGCAAAAAAAAAATTAACTCATTATCTAAATGATACTTATAACAACAACATACAAGATTGGACAGTGGACAGAGCTGTGTCTTTAAGAAAGTGGAAAAAACAGCCTCAAAAAATTCAACTAGGAGTAAATAAAAATATTCCCAAGTAGTGATTTAACGAGTCTTACTATGCAGAGAAAAACGAGCTCCTAATTTTCAGTGATGTAAAGGCGATTTATTCAACAACAGTACTTCCGTCCAAACGATGCCCTAAGTTTAAAGAATTTAGTTCTTTAACGTCCAACTGCCTACGTTTAACTCCAAATGTGAAAATCAAAGCAAAACCCAAACGATGCCCTAAGTTTAAAGAATGAAAGACCGTCCAACTGCTTCAACTGCAGATATAAAAATCAAAGCTAAGTTTCAAGAATGAAAGGCCGTCCAACTGCTTATGTTTCAGTCCAAATGTAAAAATTAAAGCAAAACCCAAACGATGCCCCAAGTTTCAAGAATCAAAGACCGTCCAACTGCCCATATTTAACTCCAAATGTAAAAATTAAAGCAAAACCCAAACGATGCCCCAAGTTTCAGGAATCAAAGACCGTCCAACTGCCCATATTTAACTCCAAATGTAAAAATTAAAGGAAAACCCAAACGATGCCCCAAGTTTCAAGAATGAAAGACCATCCAACTACCTATGCTTGTCCAACGACCTATGTTTAACTCCAAATACAAAAATTAAAGCAAAACCCAAACGATGCCCCAAGTTTCAAGAATGAAAGACCATCCAACTACCTATGCTTGTCCAACGACCTATGTTTAACTCCAAATACAAAAATTAAAGCAAAACCCAAACGATGCCCCAAGTTTAAAGAATCAAAGACCGTCCAACTGCTTCAACTGCAGATATAAAAATCAAAGCTAAGTTTCAAGAAGGAAAGGCCGTCCAACTGCTTATGTTTCAGTCCAAATGTAAAAATTAAAGCAAAACCCAAACGATGCCCCAAGTTTCAAGAGTGAAAGACCGTCCAACTGCCCATATTTAACTCCAAATGTGAAAACCAAAGCAAAACCCAAACGAGGCCCCAAGTTGCCCGTGTTTAACTCCAAATGTAAGACACCGACCCCAAACGGCGGCCCGAGCCGTCCAGCCGCCCGCTTCAGCCCCGAGGCGGCCCCCGCGTGGGGCTGGAGCCGGTCCGCGGGCCCGAGCTGCGCCCCGGGCCGGGCCGGCCTCCGCCCCGCGCCGGGCTCCGCGGTTACCTGGCGGGGGCGGCCCCGGCCGGGCGGCGGGCGGCGGGCGCCCCGCCTCGGGCCCGCTCGCGGCCGCGGCCGGCGCCCCCTGCCCGCCGGGCGCTACCTGGTGGAGGTGCCCTTCCGCACGTCGCAGATGCTGCACTTGAAGGCCTCGGCGCTGTTCCTGAAGGTGCAGACGCTGCAGTCCCAGAAGCCCTCGTCCGCCGCCGGCTTGGCTTGCCTCTTCGGCCTGGGGGAGCGGGGCGGGGGAGGGGAGGAACGACACACACGCGCGCGGGTGAGGAGGCCCGGCCGGGCGCCCCCCGCCCCCCGCGCCCGCGCCCCCCGGGGCGGCCGCTCCCTTTGTCTGGCAGGGCCGGGGCAGCGGGGCCGCCATGGCCTCCCCGGGCCCGCAGACGCCGCCTCCCCGCCGCCCGCCCGCCCCGGGCCGACGTCCATCTTAGCGGCGGCGCCGCCTCCGCCTCCGCCGGGCCCCCCCCCCCCCGCGCGCCGCCGCCGCTCCGGCCCGGGCCGGCGGGGCCTAGTCGTGGGCGCCCCGCGCCCGCCCCGCGCCCGCCCCGCCCCGGGCCGGCGGCGGCGGCAGGTACCTGGTCGGGCTCTTCTTGTCGCCCATGGTCATGGATGGGCTCTCCCCCCGCCCCCCCTCCGCCGCACAGGGGCCGCGCCGAGGAGCAGCCCAACGCCGCCCGCCGCCGCCGCCGCCTCCGTGCTGCTCGCCGCCGCCGTGCTCCTCGCCTCCCCCCCGCCCGGGCTGGAGCTCCGGCCGCCGCCGCCGCCGCCGCCGCCGCTCCCGCCGCTCCCGCCGCTCCCGCTCGCCGCCGCTCCCGCCGCCGCTCGCCGCCGCCGCCGCCGCCGCCGCCGCCAGTCTCCGGACGAGACTAGTCCCCGCCAGCGCCGCCTCGGCCGAGTGACTGACTGGGGGCGGGGCCGGCGCGGCGCGTCAGCGGCCTCGGCGGGCCAATGGCGGCGCGCGGCCGCTCCGCCGAGGGGAGGGGGAGGCGGCGGCGGCGGGGGCGGGGGCGAGCCGGAGGGGGGCGCCGCGAACGCGTGCGCCGTGGGGGGGGGCGCTGCGTGCGTGCATGCATGCATGTCTGCCCGCGGCGTGCATGCGGGGCCCCGGGCCGGGGGCGCCTCGGCGGGCCCCCCGCGTCCGGGCGCCCGGGCGCGCGCGCGTGTGCCGCGTGTGTGTGTGCGCGCATGTGTCCGTGCACGTGTCGGCGCGTGTGTACATCGGGGCGAGGGGCGCCCGGACCCGCCCCGCCCGCCCGACGCATGTGCTTGCAGCCCGGGGCGGGGGGCGCTGTCAGCGCCCCTCCTCGCACCCGCACGCTCCCCGAGGGCCGGCCGCGGCGGGGAGGGCGAGGAGGGGGAGGGGCCGGCCCCCGCCCCCGCCCCCGCCCCTCGCCGCTGCCCTTGAACCCGGCCCCTGGGCATTTTCCGCCGGACCCACCCGGGCCTGGGGCCGCCTTGCAGAATTCTCACCTTTTCGAGGAAAGTTTGCTCCCAGCCCTCCCGGAGGGCCGGCGGGGGGGGGGGGGGGGGGGCAGAATTCCGGGCTGGAAGAGCTGGATTCAAATCCGCCTCCTGCCCCACGGACGGGTGCACCGAGACCTTGGGTTTGAACCCCAGCCTGTCCTCGCTCCGGCCGTGACCTTCAGCAGCCCGGCCCCCGGGCCCTGCGGGCCGGCCCCGGAGATCGTGGGGGTCCACACAACGCTGGCGCTCCCCACTTAGGTGGCATCCCCCCACTCCCAGCCCATAGTCCTGCGTGGAAGCCACTAAGACCCCAACCAAAGTCCCCCGCGGGGAATTAAGGAAAGCCTTGGGTCATTTTTAGCCCATTATTAATAGAAACATAAAGGGGCTAGAGAAATGCAAATACCCCAAACTTTCCAAGGAATAACCCTTCCGAAGAGCAAAGACGGGGATCTCTTCCTGCTCCAAGAGTCGGGGATGCAAAACTGGTGGAAAGAATGGGGAGGGGGGTAGGAACTTGGGCAGGCCTGCTGAGTGGCCTGCAGCCCCTCAGAGATTAGGCCCCGTCTATGCTGGGGTGCTATTATGATAATTAGTATTCAGCAAAAGGATAAGCCAACCGGGACCTGAATGAAGCCTTCCCATCCATCCATCTGAAGCAGGAGCTGCCTGCCAGGAGGAAGTGGGGGACAGGGGAAGGGAGAAATAAAAGGCAGGAGGGAGTGTGTCAAAGATAAGCTTATTCAGCACATGATGTTCCCTAACTAGGCACACCCTGCTCTCACTCTCTCTCAGCCTGAGAAATCCCATCCCTGTTTAGAACAAGGGTCAGCAACCTCTTTAGAACAAAAAATGATCAGGGCTGGGACCCTTCCTGGCTGTGGATGCCAAAAGGGAGGGAGAGAGAGAAAGAAACAAAGATGGGAAGAAAGAGAAACGGGGAGAGACAGAAAAAGAGAGACTAACAGAAAGATGGAGAGAAAGACAAACAGTTGGAGAGACATTAAAAAGATGGAAAGAAACAGGCAAAGACTAAGAGATGGAGAGAAGAAAGATGGAAAGACGACTAGAGATGGGGAGAAAACAAGAAATAGAAAGGTGGAGTGACAGAAAGAAACGAGAGGGACAGAGTGAGAGAAGGAGAGAGAGAGAGAAGAAGGAGGAGGAAGAGGAGGAGAAGAAGACAAAATACTAAGTTGTGAGGAGGGGGAAGAGGTTGGATATTTTGTGTTCTACTCTTCTGAAACAGTCCAGAAAAGAGATCTTTGGAAAGAGATACTATTGTCCTGAAGTTTTCACAAAGGAAGCTCCCACATAAAAGACAAATTATATCATTTTAACTAGTGTCTAAATAATCAGAGCTTTGTAATGCCAGTGTCAGTAGTTACCTATTATTTCACTTGACCTTGTTGGTAGGTCATCTATCTACCTTTATCCTCAAGAAACTTGTGGCACCAAAAAAGAGAAGGGGAAAAAACCCCTTGTGGCATACAGATATCCTGTCAGCCTCATTTTTTTGTCTTTCCCTGTGACTTGCACATGGTAGTTCAGTAAAAGTCGCTACGATTGGGTCTAAACATGTGGGATAGCATCTGAGATGATGAAGTGGTCAGAGGCTTCCCAGATTTTAGATTCACTGGTCTGGGGAAGGTGCTTTGTATGATGGCAGAAGGTTCTGTTCGGTTTGGGAGCAGATCGCTATTGCTGTGGAGGTCCGTCTGAGCTTAGGAACCCTAAAATGAGCCAGGTCGAGTGTGATCCCTTTTAGTTACCCAGCAAACAACCCAAATTTAGGGAAGGGGGATAGAGATCACCATATTCCTCTCTAAAGGGAGGACTCGCAGCCTTTGTTGTACAGAACAAAGCTCACACTGAAGACAAGACAAAGAAAAAAGTTCAAGCCAGCGAGGGGGTGAAGGCAAGTTAGCCGGGATAGCTTGAGAGGTATTCAATGAGGCCAGGTCCTCCTAGAAGCTCCTGGGTTCAAATCCAGACAGCTCTACCTAGGCAGGAGCTAGGAGGCAAAAGGAGGTGCCTACAGAAGAGGATAATTCTGACCTCCAGTAAAATTGCAAAAGCAGCTTCTCAACAACTTTACATTTGAAAGGAGTCCTCCACAAAAGGAATACAAATTCTGAATATCCTGGATCCCAGACTTTAACCCTTAGGATTAACTAACAAAGGTATTATCCCTCTAGAAGGAGGGTAAGAGTCTTTACCCTAATACCACCGGCTAGCCCCATACTCCACCCATGTCAAAAATGGGATCTGCCATAGACTAGAAAATGTCTTTTCAAAAAATAAACAGGAGGCTGTGCAAAAATTTTACACAGATTGGAATTAAGAGATAATTAATGGGGCACATAAAAATTTAAATAGTCTTGGGTTGGGGATGTTCTGAACACTTGCACAGGATGTGCAAAGAGACAACATTCTGAAGTGATGTGGTTAGGGTCTCAGCGATTGAATGAATGAATGAATGAAAAAAGCTAAGAATTCAATTCTAGTTGTTAAGATTTAGTATCTTACTTTGCTCCTTATGTTTCTCTGGTGGCTTCAAAAGGGGAAATATCTCCCTGGACAACTAAATACCAGCGAGACTTGGGCATCAGGGAGAAACCAGCTCATTTCACTTGGGGATTTGTTGAGATGATGCTACAAGTGACATCTGCCCAATGATCCAGATGAACAAATTAGCTGGAGGAACTGCTTCAGCTACTATCTGCCTTTAATATTTAGCAGTATTTTTTGAGGTGTATAAACTGTACATACAATCAACAGACCTAGACTAAGACCTCCAGGATCTGTGATTTCCACTAGGTGAGTGGTTCCCTCCATCAGTCCAACTATATCTGATGGGATGATCTTTGAGAGTTTGGAAAGTACAGATTTCATCACACCAGAAGGAACATTGTTCATGGGATCAGGAGAGTCCAACATGGAGTAGGCATGAACCTCAGTTTCTTCATCTGTAAGATGGGGCTGCTAATGACATTTGTAGCATCTCCTTCACCAAACTCTTGTGGCTTCTCAGAGGAAATAATGCATGCCATGCCTTTTGCAATCCTTTATTATATAAAGGTCAATCAGCCAGTTAACAAGCATTTATAGTATCTATAGACTCAGTGCTAAAGCATTCTTAATATAAAGAGAGGTAAAAACAGGGTCCCTACCCTCAAGAAGCTAACCATTAAAGGAGGACATACCTTGCAAATTTATAAATATGTACATTCTAGAGTGAAGGTCAAAGGGAATATCAGAGGGAAAGGGGATTGGGGTAGGGGAAGAAGAAATAGAACCAGACCAATTTCTTGCAGAAGTCAGATCTTGACCTGATTATTGAGGGGGGCCAGGAAAGTGAGGAGGTATGAGATGAAGAGGGGGAGAGCCCTCAGGCATGGAGGACTTTCAGATAGAGTGTCCCATGAGATGAGCAGTAGGAAGTCCAGTGTCATACACTACTAGCTCCCTAGAATGAGTGATGGAGATAAAGAAATCTGGAGAGAATTGAAGGGGGCAGGTGGCGAAGGGTTTCAAAAGTCAAAATGCACTTTAGATTTATCCTGAAGGAATCACTGGACTTTATTTGAGGGTAGAGGAACGGAAAGGTGATGTCAGGTCAGACCTGCTATTTAGAAAATTCACTTTGATTGGAGTGGGGAGGTCAGTGTTAAAAAGGGTGTCTGGGGAGGAATGTTGAACCTGCCAAAGAGAAGGATGCTGTCTCTGAGGGATTTATTTAAGATTTATTCTGTTTGGCCTCAGACTGGTAGCAATGACCAAAAGGTGCAAGGGGGCAGATTTGGCTCTGAGAGAAGCAAAGGAAGCATTCCATTTAATGAGCTGCTCAGGCTACTAAATGAATCTATAAGGTGGGGACCCTCTGGGGCATCTGATGGGCAGATCCCAACAGAGAATGTGCATATGCCCAATTGGTTACTTTATCTTTGGGGGAGTTGGGGCTATACCCAACATGATTGGCTGAATTCATTGGGAAGAGCTACCCCTTTCTGCCTCATCCCCTATTCAAAACTAAACAGAAAGAACATTTATGGGGTTGGGGTAGGAAGAGGAAGATCTGTGTTCTAGGAGGAACATAGAGAAATCTGTCTTTTTGTATTGTTATTGTTCAGTCAGTTGTTTCAGTCATGGTGACCCCATTTGGGGTTTTCTTGGCAAAAACATTGGAGTTTCCTTCTCCAGCTCACCAGAGGCAAACTGAGGCAAATGGAGTTAAATGGTTTTCCCAGGGTCATGTAGTTAATAAGTGTCTGAAGTCAGATTTGAACTCAACAAGATAAGTTTTCCTGATTTCAGGCTCAGAACTATCCACCTAACTGTTCATCTTCCCCATGAGAAGATTCTAATCCAATCAGTCAGCCAAGAAGCATTTATCAATTGACCCTGAGGTCCTTGCCTTAGTCTTTTGCCTTCCTTTCCCCTCTTTGCTATGATGCACTGCTAGTCCAACTGGGTGACTCAGTAGCTAGAGATCTGGGCCTAAAAATAGGAAGACCTGAATTCAAATCCAGCCTCAGACTTTCACTTGACTGTATGACCCTGATAAGTCACTTAACTTCTATTTTCCTTAATCCACTGGAAGAGAAAATGGCAAACCTTGCCAATATTTTTCGCCAAGAAAACCCCATATAGAATCACAAAGAGTCAGGCACAATTCAACAACAGCCACCAGCCCATCTGGTCCACCAGTAGAGAAGCAGCAAACATGTAATGACCTGAAAGATAGTGAACTACAAAAGTCAGGGAAGAGAGAATCCTGAGAGAAGTATGCAGAGGGTTCCAAGTGGTCCCGCTGTACAGGTCAGCCCTCTGATCTGGGTACAGGGCAAACAACTCAGCATATTCACTCTGAAAAGGCCCCCTTCAGAATAACCGACCACCAAAACTTTTCCCCCATCCAGGTCCGCTCCATCAGACTATTACAACCTCTAGGTGGAAGGAGTGAGGGGAAAGGGGGGAGGGAGGTGCAAAAACACTGAGCAGCACCTTCCAATACTTTCTCCAAGTCAAGTAAGAGGAGCATTATCTTAAAGACTTCAGCCTCCTCAGAGCCCTAACGAATCGTCTTGAGGCAGCCCCAGTCCTAAAAAGCCAGTAAGCCAATCTGACCTCTGCACAAGGTGCCAATGGACGCGTCTCATCCTTCAGATACCCCAAAGGCTCATCACTCTCTAAGTTCATGCAATGGATTGGGAAACTTAGTTCCCTCGTTGACTCTCCTTATGGAAGCAAAAACTTCTAAAATTAGAACCAAATTTCTTAACTGGGGTCTGTGAACTTTAAAAAAAATGGGGGGGGGGGGTGGCTGGGTGGTACTGTGGATAGAGCACCAGCCCTGGAGTCAGGAGGATCTGAGTTCAAATCTGGCCTCAGACACTTTATAATTACCTAGCTGTGTGGCCTTGGGCAAGTCACTTAACCCCATTGCCTTGCAAAAAAAAAAACCTAAAAAAAATTTTTTTTTGATAATTGTATTTCAACATAGCTAGTTCCCTTTGTAACCTTATGTATTTTATTGGATGCTTTTAAAAATCTTGTTCAAAAAGTTCATAGGGATCGCTCAGACTTCCAAAAGGGCCATGATATTAAAAAAAATAATAAATAAGGTTAAGAAAATCAAGTTTTCCTGTGTGGGGAGATTATTGGTTTCCCTTTGTCGAAGGTCCTCAAGCAAAGACTGAATAATCACTTTGGGGGACACGTTGAAGAGGGAATTTTTCTTCCAAGTTTAAACTAAACAATTTCTGGGAGTTATTTTTAACTGAAAAATGTGATGACTGGTTCTGAGGAATATTCTTTCAATAGGACTTGCCCAATTAAGAGCAGATTTAATATCTTGACTTTTGTGATAATGGAAAAATATCCCAGGAGATTCATTCAGTCGTCTTCACTAACCTTTGATGTATACTTCCATCTTTTGAAAAGTGCAATCACTTTTTCAGACTCAGGTTAGAAGGATGGGAGGGTCCTCAAGCACAGATTGCCATCTCTTTGTCTCTAGGGATTTTTAGCCATTATTTCAATTCTAGATTGAAGGCAATGCCTTACTAGGAATCAAGGGAGTCTAAATCCAAGAGAGGTAGACTTGGAACCAGGAGATTACGATTTGGGTTCAGTTTCTGACACTTATTACTTGGTTGTCCTTCCATAAGTCAATGATATACCCTGAATCTCAGTTTACTCATTTATAAAATGAAAATAATATAAATGCCCTGCCTACCCCTTAGACCTGTTGTAAGAATGAAATTTTTGAACACCTGATTTTTATTAGTATAATTAAAACCCAAAAAAGTCAAACTTCAGCAATTGGAGAATACAAAGGTTCTTTTCTCCTTGCATATCTCCCCATCTTTGTTCATTTCTTTTCAATTTCCTGTTTTAAAGAATTTCATTTAGTTCTTTTTTAATTTGGTATTTCTAAAAGATGGGCTCCTTTTTTCAACATAAATCTATCATGCTTTTCCAAAATTTACTAGCCAGTTTTCATCAAAGATCCAAATTGGAGAATTCAACCATCTAATCATAGGTATATAGAGTTAGCAAGGTCCTAAAAGGGATCTTCAAGGTTGTCTAGTCCAACCCTTTTTTTTATAGATGAGTAAAACTGAAGCCCAGAAAGGTTGTGGCTTGTCCCTCATCTAAGAGATAGTAAATAGTACCAAGGTTTGAACTCCATCCAAAAATCCCATCACTAACAGGGAATTTCAGAATGCTGATAAATGATAAATTGACCAAAGTACCCAGCAAACAACCCTTCACCAAATTTAGGGAAGGGGATAGAGATCACCATACAGACATTACAGGGAAGTAGATTTTTCCCTCTACAGATTTTAAAATGTCCTAAAAATGCCAGGTTTCTCAGAATAGAATGAACTCGCTTAATGGGGTAGCAATTTCCATTTACTAGAGGTCTTCAAACAGATTGCTTGACTCCTTGTCTGACTGTCATCCATGGGATTCCTGCTTTGGGTAGGGGTCCTTCCATCTCTATGATTCTATGATTCTACCACCTTCTTCATTTTATAGAAAAAGATTCAGAAGTCCAGAGAATTAAAGTGATTTATCCAAGGTTGCACAGCAAGTTAGTGGAAAAATCTAGGGCAAGATCGGTGTTTCTAGAATCCCAGTAAGAGCTTCTAAAAGTTTGATCCCCCTTGACCCTCTAAGGGAGTGTTTGAGGTTAAATTTATTTCTAATACTAAGATTATTTGTCTACTAATATCCCCACTCTTTTCCGAGTACCTATGCGGCTGAGACTGGATTTCTTTCATATCTTTTAAATAAAACAATATATCACAACAGATTCTAGAATCCAGCTGCCTTCTATTAAGCTAAATATTAAGAGATTTGCAAAAATATGGAAAACAATGCCATTCTTCTCACTGTTTCTTTCTTGAAAAAATAGTTATTTTTCATAAAAATGTATTATTTATGTTAATGCTGGTTTATTGCTTAAACAAATATATATATTAAATATCAGTTTTGATTTCTAATATAATAAAGTTTTATACACACACATATATAATAAACTTGCATAAAACAAGCCTCTCTGGAATCCTCAATAATTTCTAAGGTTTGAGAAGGGAATAAATATTTATTAAGTGTTTTGTGTCAGACACTGTGTCGAGCCCTTTAGAAGTACTATTTCTTTTGATCCTTACAACCATCCTGGCAGATATCTGCTCTAAGACAGATAGGTACTCTATATTATCCTCATTTTGTAATGGAGGAAAAGGAAATTAAATGATGACTAAGCTAGTATCTGGAGCTAGATTTGAACTCTGGTTTTCCTAACTTCCAGACCCAACACTTTATCCGTTATGTCACCTAACTGCCTCATTTTAAGAATGTGATGGAATCCTAAGACTAAAAAGTTTGAGAACCCCTTCTCTTAAACATTATAAGATATATCTTCTTTAAAATTTCCATTTAAATGGTTTCTTTTAATTCCCATGAAAAGAACAGCAATCAGTAGTATTCCACAATCTGTGAACGAAAATACTTTCTCTTCATCATTGATGGATGATGCTAAAGTGGGATTCTTTAAATTAGAAATGTGTAGCACAGTTTTGGAATATTTGTTCATCTGCGAGCATCTTATTTCTATTTGGACATTTTCCCCTCTAACATATTTTGAACAAAATGAACATATGTCCTTTACATCAAATATACAAACTGCAACCTTCCTATATGTACATTTTGAAGGAAGAATGTAGGATTTGTACAACCTGTTTGTACAATACAATTCTGCAAAATCTCCTTTAATAAAATGTAGCAGTCACTTTGGGGGCACATTTGGTCACACATACCATGTTAGTCAGGGCTTCCATTAATAGACTAATTTTTTTTCATACTGCATAATCCCTCAGTGTAATCCAAGCATGGATTGCTAAACATATTCAAACCTTACCCTCCTGTTTTCCCACTGCCCCCCCCTCCCAACATTTAATTCCCAACTGAATGGTCCTTCATCCCTAGTAGCAATTGCAGCTGCTACTGTTCCTGTACTCTGGCTATGAAAATGGGACAGAGTCCAAGTCTACTGTCCATGGCTCCCTTTGGAACAGAGGGTAGGGAACAGCTCTCGCCAAGGAGAAACTTCCACCACCCCCTCCAACTTGACCCAAGTTCATCACCCCAGCAGAACATCTGGATTGTACCACCCTGGGGAGTGAAGGTCCACCGAATGGCTCTGCACCTGGGCTGGCTGTTTAAACTGAACTGAGTTTAAACAAAGGGCTAGGAATCCAAGCCGTTATTTATGCATCGTGCTAGATGCCAAATATAAATATTAACTTCAGCATCTTATCCTCATGGGACTTTGTGACTAAAGAATACATATTAACCATCTACTGTGAATTTAAAAAAACCTATCCTGCTTCTCTCAAGTACAAAAGTAGCTATTTTTCTCCTAAGTGTTCCTGGTTGGACCTTTGAAAGGGTTTTTCTTTAAAATGTTTGATGCTTTTAATATTGTTTCCAAGTTGGAAGCCAACTCCAGTCCTCTCTCTGGTCCTTCAAATCTTTAGGTGGTGGGAAAAGAGCCGAGATAGAACTGGCTCAGTCCTTGGGAAGAAAGAGTCAATGAGCAGCCTAGGCTATTAACACTTCTCACAAAGCTGCACTGGGCTGGGACCCCAGCCAGGAGAGAGGGAGGTCAAACTGGAGTCCTGATGTGGACATCAAGCATCACATTCTCAGCCCTTCTTGGCCTCCTGAAGGTCTTTCAGTGGTGAGTGTTCCCATTGGAATCAGCTGAAGCTTTGGTTTAGAGCTATAAGAGTTGGGGGAGAGGAGAGGAAAGATGTTATTTGAGAACAAAGTTATCTACTTGCCTAGATGCTGGAAATATAAATAGGAACAGAAAAGAAAGTATCTACTTGGAAGAAGCTTATATTCTAATGGAGAAAAACAACACATAATAGTAAACTGGAGAATTCGGGAGGAGGGGAGGGTTGGGCCACAAATGTCTAAGTTAAGCATCTAAGTACTTCCCCCTAGAGTAGGGGAAGGAACAGGCAATGTCCAGCCCTCAGATCCTATAAGACTGGCAAAATCATTTGATCTGGCACTGACGCAGCATCAGTAGGTAGGTCTAGAAATACAAAAAAATCCTGGATCTTTTTAGGGGTGAATTAATGAAATGTTTGACCAAAGATAACAGGTTAATTTTTCAGTTCATAATTCTGTATGGTCCATGAATGAAGTTATAGATGTCCAAATGGTCCTTGGCAGTTTCCTGCACCTGTCCTAGAGGAAGAAGAAGAAAAAAGGAAGTGGAGAAGAAGAAAGAGGAGAAGAAGAGGAGGAGGAGAAAGAAGTAGAAAAAGAGGAAAAAGAAGAAGGACAAGGGGGAGAAGGAAGAGAAAGAGGAGGAGGAAGGGGAGAAGAAAGAAGAAGAAGAAGAAGAAGAGGAGGAGGAGGAGGAGGAGAAAAAAGAACAATAAAGCTTGTATTGAGAACCCTATAGACATCATAATGTCTGTTGATGCTCTGGAGAATAAACAAATAGGAATGATGTTGCCCCTACCTTCAAGTAGCTTACCTTGTCATTGAAGAGAGAATAGGAAGGCATGAAATGATTTGAGAACAAAACCAGTTCCTATATAATAAAATATGCAGCCAAATTGAAGGAAACCTTGATTAAGACATTGTAACACTGGTTTTCCCTGACCCTGTATCCTGCCTCATATATCAGCTGAGTACACACTTTGTGTTTACTTTTCTCTAAGTACGTCATACCCATCCATAGAAGGCAAAATCTTTGAGAGCAGGAACTGTCTTCTTTTTTTAATCTTTGTCTACCAGTGCTTGGTAGAAGAGTGAGATGGTGGATGATTGGAAGGCCTGGGCACTTACTGCCTCTGCCATATACTGACTGTGTGATTCTGGGCTGGTCACTGAACTTCTCAAGTAACTGTCTTAAGACTATAAATTACAGAGAAGATGCCATTCGCATTAATAGAGGAAAATTTTCCAAGTTCCCTATACCAATGAAATTAGAGGTCTCCTCCGAACCTCATAACCAGTGTCTTGAACCTTGTTTAATAAAGACATGCTGAATTGAATTGAGTTAAATCCTGGCCAGACTGGTGTTCTCATCTGTAAAATGGAATTAATTGCATCACTCCCTCCATAGGGTTCTATGAGGAGGACTGTTTGCAAATATTAAGGCACTAGAGTAGTATGAGTTATTATTACACTGACAGGCAGGAAGGGGAGATAGGAAGATAAAAATATGTGTTCTGGTTATGTAGCACCAACAAAGGATAACTGAATTGTATGACTTTCATTATTTATTGGTCTTTCACAGAATGTCAAAAGAGTCCAAGGAGTGGACACTGGATATATTGATTGACTCCCTGTAGGGCACTTATGGAAGGACAGGGATAAAAGTCAGCCACAATGAGCTGTGGTCTTCATGGTGCCAATGGGACAGGTAATCAAAATATTGGTGGTTACTCTTTATGATAACTGAACTAAAAAAGTCAAATGGTATAAAGGATGTAAAGTGATTCACAAACTGTTAAACATTGTGTTCCTCCTCATCATTTTGTACAATCACTTGTAATTTCATCTCTATAAGGGCTACTTGGTAAAGGTGAAGAATTCCCTCTCCCAGTACAGATCATACCTTTTCTGCAATTTGTGATCCTAGAGAGTTGCCTGGGGCAAGTAAGATGTTAAATGATGTCTGGAGGATCAAAAAGCCGGCGTAACAGGTCTTGGATGAAGGTCCTCTTGGTGAAGGGGCCAGCCCTCTATCTACTGTACAAGCAATCATTACAAGTATTATGATAATGATGGTGGAGGTTACTATTACCAACACCAAAAGCTACTCCTTTTTCTACTATGGAGGAAGAAATGAACCTCCCAATACTTTGGTTGGGAAAGGGCAGCTCCCCACTCTGAGAACAGAAGCAATGTTTCTTATAACCATATTAGGAGGACCTGTTCTAGTAATACTCAACATAGGGACTGGCATATCATAAGCATTAAATGAATGCTTTTTCACTCTTTCATTCATTCAATGCTGACTCCATGGAGGCAAACCCCAGAGAGTTGTTGTAGAATCAGGGAAAGCTTTTCAAGAAAAATCCAAGCTTTCAGGCAAATGAGAAGCTATCAAAATATTGAACATGAAGAAGAAGGGATCAATAAATAATTTAAGAGAAAGATGAATAGACAGGGTCTGGAATCTGGATCCCCCCATCCCTAGCAGGTAAGAAAAATCACAATAAAGGCATTCACTTCATGGAGGATTTCATGGGGGGAGGGTATTTCATTTTCCTCAGAGCCTCTGCAAGAGAGATGAGAGAATCAAATGGCCAATCAGTCTTTGAGTTCTCATTGAAAAGTGCATATATATGAAATGATGCCCCACAATTATTGGGAGTTAAACTTTAAAGCCCTCCCTTCCTATGCTCTTGTCCCAGGTATTTGACCAACTTGCTAGACATGACAGTGACAAGGGGGTGCTTTGGGGTGAGTAGGTGACCTCTACTCTAGGCAGTGTTTGGATTCCACTAGTATAATTATAGCTAGTGTTTTATATAATGCTTTAAGATTTACCAAGTGCTTTGGACAGGAAGGAAATAAGAATTTATATAGCACCTACAATGTGCTTGTAACATCAACAATGGTCAAGTTGCTATAACTAAAAAAAGAAAAAAGAAAAAACTAATTATATGATGAACTTCTCAGAACTAAGCTCAGGAGTCATGAACCTGGGGGGGGGCAGGAATTGTTGTGGTTAAGGAGGGAGGGAGAATGTTTTCACTTAGAATTGTTGGTCAGAGC
The DNA here is from genome assembly GCF_037893015.1 of Macrotis lagotis. Lineage (NCBI taxonomy): Eukaryota > Metazoa > Chordata > Mammalia > Peramelemorphia > Peramelidae > Macrotis > Macrotis lagotis. The sequence goes on along the minus strand of NC_133665.1, from coordinate 160,048,080 downwards.
TATGACTTCCATGGGGATAGTCTTCAGGGAAACTTCCACACCCTTCCTCTGGGTAGGAGTATAAAGGAGGAAAAGAAACAATTAAAAAAAAAAACCTTGTTCAGAGAACTAATAAGTTCTCAGGAGAATTTAAATACATACTTAATGAAGTAGCCATCAAGTGATGGTTTAGATCAACATTTACAGGTGCTAATTGACCCTGCAGGAGGGTTCTGAAGCTCACCACACTTCTCCAATTTCTTTGAAGTTTTATTTTGGTTCCTGGAAAAAAGGAGGAAATACATTTCAGAATACTGATCAAATAGCTTCTCTCAAAACTAAGGCTATCTAGGTTTATTATGCAAGATGAAGGGAAGCTGAGAAAGATGGTAGCTCTCTTGAAACCTTCTATGCACTGATTCTCTAATGAACTCCTGACGAAGAAATTCCCTTCACCAATGCAGATGGACAATTCTTATGTAATTTACAGTTTGGGATAGTTACTGGATTGCTCCCTGAAATTATGATGAGGTTAGGATTCCACAATATAAACACCTAATAGATAACTTGTGGACTGACAACATTAGGGGTTGTAGGTAGCCTACAGTTAACTTGGATATTTAGGAGAGCCAGATGAAAGGAACAGAGCTGACATACCATTGACTGAACTGGTCTCTCCAAGCAGAGAGAGCTAGAGACCATTAGTGAACGTTTAAGAATGGATGCAGGGATCTTCAGATGCCAGCTTCTGCCAGTCTTACCTCATTTCTTCATTTGATACCCTAAATTTATGAGACTGGTGCTGATGATTGAACATGGAGAACTGGTCCCTGAGTGAGGAAGACATGGATTCAAATTATGACTCTGTGTGAGTATGATCCTAGATAAATCACTTAACCTCTACATACAAATATATATGTCATTGAGGTCCCCCCATATCCAGTTCCCATTGTGAATGAAATTACAGATCTGGTCTTCAAAAAAAAAAAAGATTAAGGAAATAATATAGTTATATTGGTCTTTGTTTTAGTAAAATCTTTTGTGCTGTTCTTATGAAACTAAATGAAGGGATTTAAACTTAATCTCTTTGAGCTTATCTGGAAGTTAAGTGTATTCAGAACTCATTGAATGGCTAGCTACCCCTAAAGAGTAGTCATTATGGTTTAGTGCCTACTTGAAAAGTAGAGGAAACATGGAGTCTGCCAAGAATCTATACTTGTGCTATTCACATTCTTATTGATGACTTAGATGAACATATAAATAGCATTAACATAATAATTCATTTATGTGATGCCTACTCTTTGTTAGCATTAAGTTAAACCCTTTTGACAAATATCTCATTCAATCCTCACAACACCCTCATGAGTTAGGATGCTATTATTATTCCCATTTTACAGATGAGGAAACTGAGGTAAACAGAGGTTAAGTGATTTATTCAAGGTCCAATAGCTAGTAATTGTCCAAGACCACATTTGAACTGAGGTCTGCCTGACTCCAGAATCAGTGTTCTAGACACTACGAGACAGCCAGCTGTCCCAAATAGCATATTTCTGAGATTTGCAGATGATGCAAGGTTAGGAGGGCTCAGTCAGTTGTCAAGAATTCATTTAAGTTCTTACTCCTCCAAAGGCTCTTGGGATACAAATACAAATACAAAGAACCGAACAATGCCTACTGTCAAGGAAAGCAGTAGTTGGGTAGCACAGTAGATAGAGTACCAAGCTTAGAGTCAGGAAGATATGAGTTCAAAACCTAAAACAGACACTTCACTTAGCTATGTGACCCTGGGTAAGTTCTGTGACTTCTGTCTGCCTCAGTTTACTATCTGCAAAATTGGTCTAATAAATGGCACCTACCTCTTATAGTTGTGAAGATAAGATAATGTTTTTAAGAACTTTGAAACCTCAAAGTGCTATATAAATACTAGTGGTATTGGTGAGGGTGATGTTGATGATGGAACTTGCATCCTAATGAAGATGAGGCATAGCTAACAAGTTGAATGATCGAGTCAGTCAACATTTATTAATGAACCATTACTGGTTAGACACTGTGTTAATCACTGCAGCTACAAAGAAAAGCAAAAAGCCCCCTCCTGTCCAAAGATGCTCACAATAAAATGGGGGTGCCAAAATACCTCCACAGGCTAAATCTTTGGGCTGAAGAGGAACACTGTAATAGAAATTAAGGTAAGGTCTTACATTTGGATTTGAAGAAATCTGTTTCTTGAATGGAAGGTGGATGAGCATGAGGGATTGACAATAAGAAGCCTATAGTGTGAATGGCAAGCTACACAGCCTACACAATGTTGTGCCATCTCAAGGAGGTGGGGAGAGGACTTCTGTGGACACCAGTATTTTAGGTTGGATATTGATAAGCTGGAGCTCAATCAAAGGAAGGCAAACAAGATAATTATGGGTATAGATGAGTCTTTGGGATGATAACTTGTGATGAGTGCTTGAAAGAATTGATTCTTCCTAGAAAAGAGAAGAAAACTTAGAAGGACATGATAATGATTGTCTTTAAGCATTGCTATCTTCAAATATTTCCTTGGCACAGTTTGGACACAGGATAGGTGTTTAATAATTGTTTATTGATTGGTCAATTGAAAGATGAATAAAAGTCAGCAAAGAAGTGGAAAGATAGAAGCCAACAAATGAAGACTTGTGGTGTTTGTATGAACTCATTGACTTAGATTGTATTGATTCACAGATTTTTAGGGGAGTAAAGAATTTGGGGATCACAAAGTCCACTCTTCCCACCTCCACACCCATTGTATAGATGAAGAAACTGGCCTCAGTTTAACCTAGAGGTTAAATGACTTGTGCAAGCCTACAATTGCTTTCTAACAGGTTGAACTAGAAGAATAAGATTTGGTCGTCATCAGAGTCAAATCAGTAATCATTCATGAAATGGCAGTGCTGTAACTAAAGTACTTGGAAGCATTATAATCATTTTATTTTAACCACCCCAAGGACCTGATAGCTTTTGCCATTTGGTGAGCCAAATGATTAATTGGCAATTGCTAAAACTAAACAAATGCAAAAGAGAAGAATCCTTGCCTTTTACTGTTTTTTAACAGGATACAATATGTAGATTAATCTGAGTACCTTAACAAATATCAATTTCAAGGAATATAGAATAAAAATTTTATGAGGAAAAAAACTAGAGCTAATTGCAGTTCCTTGAGGTTTCTGTCTGATTCTAGAACCCTCAAAGCAATCAATCAACAATCATTTGATAGACATCTACTACATATCAATTCCATCACTCAGTCATTTTCAGTTATATCTGACTCTTTGTGACCCAATTTGGGGTTTTCTCGGCAAAGATACTATAGTGGTTTTTGCCATTTCCTTCTCCAGGTCATTGTATAGATTAAGAAAATGAGGCAAACAAGGTTAAGTGACTCACCCAGGGTCACACAATTAGTAAGTATTCTGAAGCCGAATGAACCCAGGAAGAGGAGCCTTCCTGACTCCAGTCCTGGTGCTCTATCCACTGTACCACCTCATATCAGCTCTGTGCTACATGCTCAAAATCCACATAGTTTCTTTGAGACTTTAGCATAAGGACAAGTAAGCATTTGTTTTCGTGTTCATCTTAAGAGATGCTCAGGGACTGACTCCGACCCTACCCCTCCCCTCATTAATTCAGGAATAAGAAGATAAGTTACCTTTTTCCACTAAATACATGAAGTTAGTTCTCCCCAATAGCCTTACATATTAAAATTTCCTTATATATGATTCCTGTTTAAATTCATGAAATTCATACTATCATTTATCTAAATTAGCTGAAGAAAATTCATAATAAAGAGGAAAGACCCTATAAGATTGGCTATAGTACCAAGCAGGTCAAAGACAGAAAGAAAAAAGAATCAATATGTTTCTAGAAGTATTCTCTGTAGGAGCAAAAGTCAGAAAGAAAAGGAGATACTTGTGAATTGGGAATGGGTCAAACAAATCACGATAGATTATAATAATAGAATTTTAGCAAATCATAAGAAATTATAATTATGAGGAATGTAAAGAACAGAAAGATTTGTTTGAAATAATGAAGAGGGAAGAAAGGAGAATCACAAAAACAATATGTAGAATGACTACAATACTGTAAACAGAGACAATACTAAAATACATCAGAACTCAGATCTACTGCTCTGACTGAGCGTGACCTGGGAAAATTGATGAAAAAAATTACTTCTGTCTTCTTTGTAGAGAGGTGAGGGAGCTACAGGTGCAGAATGTTGGACATGGGGTGGTTGGATGGGGTCAATTGGTCTTCAGAGATTTGTTTAACTTTATTCTTTGTTACAAGGTAGGGTTCAGATGTGGGGGTGGGCATATTGGGAAATGATTGCAGTGTAAAAAAACAAAAGACATCAATCAAGAAGAAAGGTAATTGCTTTCATTCCAACCAGGGAAACACACTTGGTTAGGATCAAAGGCCTGCCTGTACATTAGCTGCATTATCCTGTCATTGTTGGAACCCAGGAAATTTAATTCAAAGAAGCCTAGCAAATAGAACTGCAGTTAGATAATATGGGTATCGCCGACGCATGAATAAGTATCTTGGGACCACTCTGGGGAGCAGAGGTCAAAGTTTAGTGATATATGGTGTTGTCTTCCTAATGGGACGTATTGATTATTATCCACAGAAACAACCAGCAAAGATGCCAAACCACCAAGAAGAATCTTTACCAGAGAGCCTTTATACAATTTGTGGAATGTTCAAGCTGCAATATGGGTAAGTACTATGATATGGGGATGGATTGCTACAATGGGATAAGTGGAAAATGATAAATAGTGCTGGGGAACATCTGCATAGCAATGATACCTCGTAGCAAAGTGTTGGAAAACAATAAATTTCATAAAAAATACTGAAAAGCAGAAGAGGATGATGAAGCCCCGGGGAAACTCTGCATTTTTATGCAAGCGACTAAACAAAATAAACTTGATGGAAGCCAACAAGAAGAGAGCAGAAGGAAAATGAAAATCATGCCATTAGTATACCAAGGCGTATGAGTGTACTGGCAAAGGGTTCTGTTTAAGGCTACGGTTTCTCAACAGATCATACATTGTTAAGAAACTTAACAAAGTGTGCTATAAACCACAAAGTAATTGAGAATTCAGGTCGTTGACCATAGATCTGTGTCTGCTCGTGTGAACATGGATATTTTGCACACACACTCAACCTCCAACGAGCTTAAACATTAGGCGGCTCATGTTCACTTTGAAAGAATAAACAATTTCCCAAATTCTCAACTCCTAAATTAGTGCCTCCTGATGGTTGTTAATGCAGAAATGAGACAGTTTGTACTTCACTCTTCACATTCAGTCAATCAATATATCAATCAGATGCACGAACGCATTGGCTTATGTTTTTAAAACGTAAGTCTAAATGATCCAAGATAATTTCAAAGGACCCATAATGAAAGATGCAACCCACCTCTAGAGAGTGAATACAAATTCAAACATACCTTTACCACTTTCTTTGTATTTTTTGGCAACATGGGTAATATGGAAATATATTTTGTATGATTTTATATATTTGACTAATAGAATATTGCTTGCTAAGGTAAGAGGGCATTTGAAGTTCAACATTTTTTTAAAAAAATGACTTAAAAATAAATATATGATTTTAAAAAAGAAAAACCATATAGAAAACAAAAATTCCATAGTTGATTTAGTGATTAATATAAAATGATCATCCTTACTGTACTTCATTTTAACATCTGGTTGTACTCCAAAGTAACATTCCCAGTTAAGATAGCCTTTTGTTTAATAACTTTCTTTTGATTCTAAAGCCTCAGAAAGAATGAGTATAAAGTCATTTAGCCATACTGCTGATTTGTAATTATCTCTTGGTTTGTTTTCTCTCATGCTTCTACTTCCAAGGAGTTCAAGATACTGATTTTTCCTATGTCTGTTCTATAAAAATCCCCCCCTGAAAATACTCCATTAGTGACCTGTATTTTCATAATTTAAACTACAAAGGCTGACAAATTCTCAAAATCCAAATATAAATCTTTCCTTTCAAAAAATCATACTGCATGTAGTAACATGGAATTCCTAAAGATAACGCAAGAGAGGGAGCAGATGGGGCCAAATTCTGACTTTGGAAGCTCACTTTTGCAGGGAAAGTCATGGTTGGATGAGAAAGCTACCTGGCAGCAATGCAAAGAATTTAAGTTTTGTTCCTAGGTCTCTCCTTATATTGATTAGGGGATTGAGGATCAGCCCACAAAACCCCCTGTTCCTTTGTTCCTTATCTCCAAAATTACCCTGAAAAAAATGAAAAATCCCTTGTTCATCATACACCCTGGAAACTTCTTGAATGGGAGATCTATCCTAGACCCAGTTTTGAAAAATAAAATCATTGCTGTTCTCCCTCCTTCTTCAGCTGTGTCTACCCAGACAAGCCTCCCTCCTCCCAAACTTTAGATTTTTTCCTTCATTTCAAAACCTACCTTTTCTGTGTCCCTCCAAGCTGACTCAGATGACTGGTTAGGGCTAATCTGATCAACAAAGATTAATTGTTAAGGCTGCAAATCCAAGGAGAAGGCTAGGAGCTTGTACAAGGAAGAATAACTAGTTTTCTAGCTTTCCACAGATGTTGTATACCTCCCAGCATTATCCTGTGCTATTCTTCATGTTAGTGAGCATTATTGGCATTAGATTGTTAGATTTAATAGGAAATTTTTATATATTTTATTGATTTTTTATGTCATCTGCATTTCACAATCTATCTCTCCTCTTCCCCCAATTCAGAATCATCTCTTATACCAAAGAAGAAAACAAAGACATTCTGAAAAACTAACACATAGAAAAAGTTTGAACCTCTTGGATGTAATCCCCACCCTGGGTATATTTTCCATGTAATCTAAGGTATATGGTAGTTGGCTTTGTGAATGTGGAATCAGGAAGACTTGAATGCAAATATTAGCTCCAGTGTAATAGTGGTATGAATTCCCTATTGTACCAACCCCATAAACCCTCAGGGTCTTCCCCTCCCAGATGGATTTTTTTTTTGACTAGGTCACTTGCTTCATTTCTTTTTTACCTAGCCTGATCACTGAATTGGGGTACTGCCTTTGGTCCAAGTGAAACCTTTTAAAGACCTTAGTAAAAGATCTTAGCTAAGGTCTCCCATTGCATCCAAAGCCATTTCCAGTCATTCTGATTCTTTCTGGTGACCAGTCTCAGATATCTCTGGAGAAGAGGATGAGGTTGGTGTCTTCCTCCAACCTTCCTTTGGCGAAACCCCAGTCACTTACATGTCAAGGCATCACGTCCCAGACATTTTGGTCCTCTTGAAGATTGAAGAACTAGCAATAATAAGCAACTCCATGAGATTGTTATGAGGATGAAATGAAAAAAATCAACGTTAATTATCACACTTGAAGGAGAGAAGCAGGGAAGGATGGTTTTGATTGAATTTTCCCAGCTACTGTGCAGTATAGCCCATTGGCATTGGGGGCTTTCAACTATCCCCTGGTTTTGCCTCATGGCTTTGCAGATTTACCTTCACATATCCTTATGATCCTGTAATAATAGATAATAAATAGTTATATAATAGATAGATAGATAGATAGATAGATAGATAGATAATGAGTAGATAAGGTGGGGAGCCACAGTATGGGACTAAATGAAAGACAACAGAATCCTACCTTCTCAAGGTTTGCTTCAGTTTGGCAAGCATCCCCTGGCTTTGCCTCATGGCTCTGCAAGCTTGCCTTCACATGTCCTTATATTCCTGCAGTAATAAGTATTGTGTTAATAAATAGATCAAGTGGAGGGCCTTTTGAGGAAGGAACCTGCCACAGAATGGGAGAGCTAAATGACAGGCAACAGAACCCTACCTTCTCAGAGTTGGGTTCAATTTGGCAAGTTTTCATAATGTGATTGCATGTGTAAGCCACTGTGGTAGGCAGTAAGTATATGTTTTTGCAAGTAGCTCTGGTATCTCATTGATCTGGGTATTCACTCCAATGATACATATAACAGTCCACGTGCATGTGCTCCATCTAAAAACATGAGACCTACCAAAAGCATGGATCTAGTATGTTGATGGGGGAACACTCCTATTGGCCCTTGCCCTGACAGGGTACAGAGAAGAGTCCCCCTCAGAGCTGATAGAAATGTAAATCCATCCTAAGAATGAATAAGGGAAGGACAAACATTCTAGGCAAGTTTTTGAAGGGAAAGTAGGGAGCATCCAGAATTTAGGGACATTCCTTGTCTTCTGTGACCATCAGCAGCAAAGCAATAGTCTGTTCTATCGATCTTTTTGTCTCTTGCTCTAGGTAAGTGACCAGATGATCATTTTTCCTGATCATACAGTTTTGGGGACTCCCCCACTTCACCAACTCCATTGCCTTCCCTCGTCTTCTAGAGGATAAAATGTAAATGTTTCTGTTTAGTTTTTAAAGTTCTTTCCAACCTGAAGCCAATTCTTCTTTCACCCTCTGGATGTGCCTCTTCTGTCTTCCCCTGAAATTCTACAGTCCAACTTCTCCTTGTTCTTTACTCACAAAACTCCATTTTCAGTTTCTGTGCCTGAGCTTTGGCCATCCCCATTTCCTGGAACATACTCTTTTCTTACCTCCTCTTATCACATATCTTCCTTCAGGAGGCAGGTCATGCATCCTCTTCTGCAGGAAAGTTTTCAGGATGCCTTGATGCCCTTCCAAACTACCTTGTTGTCATTGTTTTTAACTCTCTTCTGGGTATACGTATTTATTTTAAAAAACTGGATATGTTATTTCCACAAGTGTTTTTGTGCTGTCCCATTCGCATGTGAGCTCCTTGAGACTAGAGATTCAGGATCCCTGAACTTAAGACAGTGACTAGCACATAGTAGGCTCTTAATAAATACTTCTTGATTGGTTCATTGATCCTTTACATTCCTTTTATGTCATTTCCCATGTGTAAAACTTTGCATCTAGGGGCAACTAGGTGGCACAGCGGATAGAGCACCGGTCCCGGAGTCAGGAGGACCTGTCAAATCTGGACTCAGACACTTAATAATTGCCTAGTTGTGTGAACTTGGGCAAGTCTCTGAACCCCATTGCCTTAAATTAAAAAAAAAAGGTAAAAAAACTTTGCATCTTGATGATACTCACTACACACACACACACACACACACACACACACACACACACATATATATATACTTCTTTATTGATCTTAGAAAACTAAAGTAATTCATGACTCAAAAACCATCCAATAATATTGATGTTAAAAAGATAGACTTTTATTTTAGGTATCAGAGGTGCATAGACCAAAAGAATCAACCAAACAAAAAGTAAAATGTTCCCATCCTCAAGGAACTTACATTCTTTTGAATTTGGGCTTATTTGGCAGGTACCCTGAGCAGATATTTTCAGTCAAAAGGAGATCTGTAAGAATTGAAAGTGGCATATTCAAAAATTTAATTTGAAGAAGTCAATGTGAAATTACATCCACCAGAAGCCAAGGCAACTGGAGGGAAAAATCAATCTTTCAGAAACACCACACTGAAGCAAGAGAAAGGTTGATTCTCTCTCTCTCTCTCTCTCTCTCTCTCTCTCTCTCTCTCTCTCTCTCTCTCTCCTCCAGGGCACCCCAGGAAAGCAACATTCCTTTGAAAGTTAAAGCTTTGTCCCTAGAAGGCCCCTATTTAAATGCAAATATGTCACCTGGAATAGGTAACTTATTAGCATTTTAGTACTAGTCCCAGGGAGTTTTCTACTTAGGAGACAGGTATGCTCATATGCTCAGTCAGCCTCCACTGAAAACTAAAACTAGATATTATCCATTGTAGCCCCTGTCTTTGTTAATTAAGTTTCTGACAAAACCTGGGGCCCTTTCCCCTCCACTCAGCATCTGGTACCTCAGGTTCTGGCCACCCAGAGACAAGGTCCAAGTTCTTTCTCCCTATTGCTGATGACATGCATTGCCATAAAACAGGATAATGAAGGGATGAGTTGGCCAACATGCAATGGTCCCAAAACCCCATTTGTCCCCAAACCTGATTTCTACTAAATTGAAACTTGGGAATCTGTCAAATGGTTACAATGGACCTATCAGCTTTTCTTTTTCTAGAAAAACATTATCTAAAGTTGACTGAAACAAAAATCTGTAACAATCTATGAATACTGACTATTTTTCCCTGCCAACTCTTGCTGAGAAACCATCAGTGGCTCCTTATTGCCTATAAGATAAAATATATTCTCCTTAGTTTGATTTCTGCAGGCTAACTTCAACTGATCCTTCCAGCCCCACTACTCATTATTCTTTCTCATCATTTTTTTTTTGAGGACAAATTGGGGTTCATGTCCTAAGAATTCTTTGTATTATCTCCTATTCTGTTGCTACCACTCATTCCTGAATAAACTCTACTTCCATCTTCACCAATGAAAATCTCAGGAGTGTTCTGGGACTTGTTAATATTGAATTTAGACAGCTGATTGTTAAATTTTCAGTGTGAGTTTTTGCACCTCAGAAATTGGCAAAATCTATCAATCAATTAGTGATTGTCTAGACTTAATAAAACGATAGCTAAAATTTTAGTAATGCAGACTAAACATTTTGGGGGGGAGAGTTCAGTTTAAACATTTATCTAGTCACTTCTGTTCAATGTTTACTTTAGATATCATTATCTTCCATGAAACCTTCTATGATGTCTTCAACCGAAAGTGTTCTCTCTTCAAATTTTCCTAGAGTACTTTGTCTAGATCTCTCCTTTGTCACAATGATATACATTGCATTATATTTATCAGTATACTTAAATATACTACTAAATTATTTTATGTCTACCATTGTTAGGTGGTTACCTCTTTCAGAGAGGCTAGGATTTTTTTTTAATCCTTTTATCCCCTCAACTAGCATAATACATCATAGACATTTAAAACATGCTTTTGAAATTAATTGAAGTCACATTTTAGGAAAGTCATTAATAGACTAGAGATTATCTAAGGAAAGTCAACTGGGATGGTGATGGACCTCAAGTTCATGAGGTTTAGTTGAAAGTTTTTAGGGATGGTCCACTTGTAAAAGAGAAGATGGGTGTGGGAAGGAGGGGGGGGTTGCTAATAATCCTCTATTTAAATATTTAAAGGATTATCAGGTACAAGACTTGAAACTGCTTAGTGCCAGAAGGTGGAAATCACTCCCTTCTACCCACTGCCTGAATGATGGGAAAAAGTCACTTTAGGCTTGATGCCAAGACAAATTTTCTAACCATTAGAGTTGTCTAACTATTTCTATGTGGGATGCCCATGTAGTTGTGTGTGTGTTCACATGGATTCTCCAAATGAGACTCACCAAGAGGGGTGAATATGTAACTTGGGAATCTTGGCCACCTTACTGCAAGAAAGGTTTTGATCCCTGCCTGAAATGGAGCTTAAAATGGAGCCAGAGATGGAGCCATGAACACACTAGAGGTACCAGGCTAGAATTACATCTCTCTATCCTCTTACACCCCACCCCCAAATATGGTTATTCTAAGAGAATGATTGTTTTTTCTTAGGTTCAGACAACTTTCCTGTCCACTATAACTTAAAGGGGTACCCTAAACTTATCACTGAAATCCTGACCCTTATCTACCAAATGGTAGTTATACCCCAAGAAAACTACAAATGATGAATAGTAAATTTATCCAAGCTGGTAGTAATCAAAAATCAAAGCAGTCACTGGATTATAATACACCAGACGAGGGGGCAGCTAGGTGGGGCAGTGGATAGAGCACCGGCCCTGGAGTCAGGAGTATCTGAGTTCAAATTTGACCTCAGACACTTAATAATGACCTAGCTGTGTGGCCTTGGGCAAGCCATTGCCTTGCAAAAACCTAAAAAAATAATAATAATAATAATACACCAGACTATATAGTATGGATGAGCAATATGTCTCAGCTTAGGTAAAAGAGACTCCCCCAAGAACACTAAAAATCTTTACTGCCAATATGGATTAGCCATATAATGACCACATATATACAAATACACATATATGTGTGTAGGTTAGAGGGCCAGAAGGTATGGATATGCTCACACAGAGAACAAGTTCAAGTTGCTTCATCCTCAAGGACACATGTCACAGCCTATCTCTGTTCAGGGACAAGGACATAGAATGTTCTACAGAGACATGGGGTCATTGTTACAGATAAGTAGAAGGACACCCCTGTTGTAGGAAAATCCCCAGTGAGGAAACTCCTTTGGCTAATTCAGGCAGCAGAGTTATCTAGTTCAGAATCCTGAGAAGGATCACCCAACCCATATGGGTAAGTGGTAGGACTGGAACCCAGGACTTCCTGGCTTTGAAGCCAGTTCACTATCCAGTATGCCAAGTTGCCTCTCTGAAATAATTGTTGATATATCTTTAATCCTTCTTTTTGATATACTAGAGTTGATGTTTGTTTTCAGAAGGTCAGTCTCTAGTTTAGGAGCTTGAAAGACGTGTAGTTCAAACTCCTTCATTTTGCAAAGAAGGAAAATGAGTCCTGAAGAAATCTCTCTGTCTCCTGAGTCACCCAGAAAATACAACTTCAGTGTTCCAGAAACAGAATGGTATAATGTACAAAGTGCTGAATGTGAAGCAAGATATTCTGAATTCAAATCCTCTGTCCCAATCAGAAATCATCTCTTCCAGTTTTTCCATTTTTCAGAAGAGGAAACTAAGGATCTGAGAGATCATCAGATAGTAAATCAGGGATCAGTTGATGAGCAGATATAGATATTGGTCATTGAGACTGCTTATATTGCAACCAAGGGACACCAGTCAATGAGTTTCCATTCCATCCCTGAGTCACTGTGGGGGATACACTGCCAAGGTTACTCACTGGGGAACAGTAGATAATAAAGGGTCACATTAGAATTCATAGTGATCTCTCTCCACTGACCAGGCAGTGAGTGACCTCTTTGCTTCCAGGTCACATAAGAGCTTGTTGTTCTCCCTGGGGTCACTAGACATTGAATGGCTATCCTGTCTCGGGATCATTATCGGAGATCACTTTGTCCCCAATTGACTGTGGGCATTCCATTGCTCTCCATGGACTCCATCAATAGGGTATGATCATTCTACCCCACACTGACCACAGCTTCCACTGTTTCCTGGGGCCATCAGTCACACTAGGGATACCATCCAGGGAGTGATTACACTGACCTCACTTCATAGTTCCTTGGGGCCACTGTTGGTAGGGAATGATCATTCTGTCTCCTGGTCGACATGATTTCCCATTGCTCACTGAGGCCACCAGATCCACCCATCTCTACAGACATCACTAAGTAACACTCCTGTACACCATAGAAAGAGAATGAGCCTGCTACCTCTTGGTCAGCATGGTTTCATTCTGGTCTCTGTGGTCCTCAGATAGTGATTGTTCATCACATCCCTGGGACCTCCTAGGACTAGTGTGCTCCTAAAAGGTCCATGTCCCTTTTTGAAGTGATGAGGCTCCCTCCGGTTCCTCTAATAAGACCTGCTCCCATCACAGACTCTACTTCAGGGACTCCAGGTAAAATGGAAAAAAAGTGCTGAGGTTGAAATCAGAAAGAACTGAGTTTGAATACTGCTGCATGCTGAATTTCCCAGACACATCACTTATCCTTTCTGAAAAATGAGGGGTTTGGACTCAATGAAGTTCCACAGACTCTTTCAGCTCTTTCTTACCATCCTAGGATCCCATTGTCAGCTGATAAAAATGCCTGTTCAAGACTCAAGGAGAATCTGGGGTAAGGAGAATAGAGAAGTTCTTGAAATTTCCAAGAGGTTATTCTGGGAAGGGGGAGGGCAGCCTGGGAGGGGTGGGGGTGGGGAGCAGGCTAACCAGACCCAGGTTGAGGATCAAGAGAGCTGAGTAATGTGTTCAGAGGAGATGGCAAGTCCTGTTTTGGTCCTAGGCTGGATGATTGTGGTATACACCCTTCTCAAGTTGTGAGCAGAAGAGGGGCTGGCCTGGACAACCTCTCAAGGTCATTTCCAGCTCTATGATTCAAGCCACAAAATGCCAGTTTGACTCAAAAGAAACCCCACTGTGGTTGCTTTCACTTGCATTATTATCTGTCACATATAGGTTCCTATCAGCCCAAATTGAGGTCATTTCTCTCATAATAAACTCTTGACAGGAAAACATGTATCTTCCAGACTAATTCAGACTTTTTTTTCTCAGTTCCCATGAAACAACACCTCCCCATTTCACATCAGCTACTGAAAGAGACTCAGATGGGAGGGTAGAGGGGTAGGGAGAGAGAGGAGGAAGGGGAGAAAGCTGAAAATGAAAGTCAATCCTCAAGTCTTTGGCCAAAAATGCCTTGGACAGGAAAATCTTAAAGGATGGAAATGTTAGAGATGGAGGGATCTTTATCAGGAATGCTTCAACTATTCAAAAGTAGTTTCATGAAGAAAATGACAAATTCATATTAAAAGACTTTTGATGATCCCAGAATCATAGCCTTGCAAAATAGCAATAATTATAATTTTGAAAAAGATCATGACATCAGAGGGGTGATGCCATGACAAACACAGAACTGGATTTGAGTGAGGGGGCTATGCTAAGTCACCAGTCTCATTTTCTCCTCTGAAGTCATCTGAGTCCAGTGGTCAGATAGGAATCAGGATGACTGGAGATGTGAGGCAATCAGGGTTAAGGAATGCAGAGGAAGAAGGGACATCACAGACCCTCTAGTAAGTCTCTACTCCCAAAGGCTTGTCAAGTCAATCTCTGACATTTTGGATGGTCCTTCAAATACCCCTTTGGAACCTTTTATACCAACACACTCTACACCTTTGGTTCTTTTCACAAATCCTTCGTATTGTCTATTTTGGGATCCTTCCCCTTTCTGATTGTCCGGCTCTGGACTAAATCAATTTCCTTTCTAAGACGTGGTTCTTGGAAATGAATACAAGACTCCAGATGTTTTCTGACAGAGCTGCTAGAAGAGAGGACCATCACTTCCCTATTCCTGGAAATTAAGTTTCTGTTAATGAAGCCTAGATTGCAATCACTTTTCTGCATATTACTATTGACTCATACTGACTTACAACCTGCCCACACAAGCACAAAAAACACACCCATCTTTTTTTTTCAAATAAGTTGTCATCTAAGCTGCATTTTAAAAAAAAAAAATCTATGCAAAATTAGCTGAGTTGAATTAGTTGATATTCAATTTCAGTTAGTCAATAAGTTTGTATTAAACATCTACTGTATACCAGACTCTGCGCTAAGTAATAGGGGTTGAAAAAGAAAGACAAAAGACAGTGCTCTCAAGGAACACATATAGTCTGATGTGGAGAAAATATGCAAATCATATCATAAAAATCAAGATCCATATGGGACAAAAAAAAGAGGAAATCAACAAAGGAAAGTTGAGGAGGACTGGGAAAGGCTTTTCTTATAGAATGCAGAATTTTGTCCAGTACTTGAAAGAATCTAGGGAAGCAGAGATGAGATGAAGAAGGAGAGGATTTCAGACATGGGGATATCAGAGGGTTTGGTGCAAGGAACAACAGAAGATTGGTGTCATTGGATCTCAGAGTAAATAGTAGGTATTAAAAAAACTGGAAAAGTAGGAGGAGACCAATTTGTGAAGGATTCTCAATGGCAAATGGAGGTTTTTATCTTTGATCTTGGAGGTAAGAGGGAACCATTGGAGTTGATTGAATATAAGTGAAATAGGGTCAAACCTGTGTTTTAAGAAGACCACTTTGACAGTTGAGCTGAGGATGAACTGGAGTAGGGAGAGAACTGAGGCAGGGTGATTAACCAGCAAAGGTGTGAAGTGATGAAGTTCTGCACCAACATGGTGGCAGCATTAGAGGATGAAGCTTAACCTTGCAAGCCATATTCCTTCTTACATACTAATGGGTATCGTTATCATTATTTTTAGCCCTTATTTTTCATTCTACTTACCATTTTTTGCATCCAAAATACTTTCCAAAGACTTCCTAGTTAGTATTGGAGCACTTTCCCCAAAGCCATCCAGCTTATTCTCCTCCATCTGTTCTTTCCTGAGTCCAACTCATCATCTATTTGCCATAATTGTCCAAGGCATGGTGTTCCAAAGGTCTTTGAGCAATTTTAAGCTATTAAAACATATTAAAGCTCATTCATCAGTACCAAATGAAACTCATAGTTACTAAGGAATGATGATGAAAAATCCTACAGACCTTCTGATGGAGAGGTGATAGATTTTGGATGTAAAATGAGACTTATTTTCTCAACATGGCCACTGAGAGAATTTGTTTGGCTTGACTTTTCGTATTTGCATATGTATTTATTTTACTTATACAGCAAAAATATGGAAAAGACTCCTAAGTGACCTGTGAATATTAAAAAACCTTTCCCTATTCCATACACCTTTCTAATGTATATACATACATCATATTATATTAACATATTAATATTATATATTTTATAAAGGATTTGTATCTTTCTTTTTTTCCCCCATTGAATGGCAGGGAGAGAATGGCAGGGGTGGATGGCAGGGAGAGAAATCAAACTTTTGTTACTTAAAAAAATAAAACTTTAATTTAAAAATACATAAATATTTGTTGAATTGAATGGAGTAGGATTGCAAGGAGAATAGATTTTGTATAATAATTTTATATAAAAGGTGACAAGTTCCAAGAACAAAGGCACATTGGATATCATGGAAAGAGCTTGAAACTAACAGTTAGGGATCAGGTGCAAGTCCTCCTCTAAGAAACAGGATGACTTTGGACCAGTCACTCCATTCTTTACTCCATTTCCAAAATGAGGATTAAAAAAAAACCTTCTGGGGGTGGCTAGGTGGCGCAGTGGATAGAGCACCAGCTCTGGAGTCAGGAGTACCTGAGTTCAAATCCGGCCTCAGACACTTAATAATTACCTAGCTGTGTGGCCTTGGGCAAGCCACTTAACCCCATTGCCTTGCAAAAACAAAAAACAAAAAACACCTTCTGCCTGCCTTAAATATTATATGTAAAAATACCTTTAATGGTCCAAAGAGTCAAAGAAGGGTAAGAAGCTTTATGATTTATGTTTGATATAAATACTGATTTCAAATCCTCTTGATCTTTCTCAGTATTTTCATGTTACCATGATAGTACTTTTTAAGGGAGGAAGAAAACTAGTTCTACCCAGCAAAGCCCAAAGACTACATTGCTAAAAGTACCATCTCAAGAAGGGAGACATGAGAAGGGGATGAAAACCCTTTTGTAATACACAATCTCATGGACTAAGGCCATGGCCTCTATAAGAAAAATCACGAGGTAAATGGTGTGATCAGATTTTGAGTCAGCAAAAAATAAGAGATGAGAATGGATCAGAAGTCACTAAGACTTTATTTTGTCTTTACTTTTAATTTTTAATCATGGACTCCGAGATCTTTTCTGATATCAGGTTCCAAATATAGTTTTAGGGGTGTAGAATCTTTCAATGGCTCATTCTCCCTCTAGGGAATTCCTGGCAACTTGTAGACCTGGTTTATTATATTACTCTAATGGGGCCCTCAGCACCCTGCAAACCCTCAGTCTAACAACCAATAAACATACCACTATTTTATTTATACAACAGAAGTATGGAAAGGATTCACAACTGACTCATAGTTAGAAAAAACTCTTCTGCCCTTTCCCACAAATAGTTATAGAATCATTTCCAACTTACTGACATTCATAGATTGATAAAATAGATAGCTAGAGAATAGAGCATTTATTATTTACTATGTATCAGACACTATACCAAGTGCTATAACTACAAATATAAGCAAAAAAAAAAGTCCTTCATTTCAAGGAATTTATATTCTAATGGAGGAAGATATAAAAAATAAAAATAGATATGGAAAGCACAAGTGGAGTGTGATGAAGTACCTGAAGAGTAAGGGTAGAAAAATATAGAAAGCTAGGAGCCAAGTTAGGAGAAAAATGAACAATGACAGACTCGGGCACTTTCTTGAAAAAAGGTTCTGAAAATGGGAAGGGGGATGGTGGGCATCTTCAGAATGAAAGGTAGATAATGCAAAGTTGAAAAGTTAGAGTCAAGAATGGAGTTGGGAGAGAAATGTATTTGTAATATGCAACCTGGTAGTCTGGTGTTCTTCAGAGTTAATTTTCCTCACCTAAGACCTGCAGGGTCCATATGACTCACAGTAACAGCAAAGGACAAAAGATTATGCTTTTATAAATCCCAGTTAAAGTGAAGTATGGGGTTTCAGAGATCACAATCTTAATCTTAAAATGATCAGACTCATGCCCATATAAGGACTTGCTCAAAAATCACAAAAGTAGTGAATAGTATTTGAATTCAGATCCTTTGACTCTAAATACTCTTTCTGTTGGACCACAAGGTCTGGCTTTCAACCTGATGTCATCATTGTGCCTTTTTTCTTCTCAGTTTTTCCACTCTCCTCCTCTTCTCTGTTCCATTGTCCCATGCTAATTCAGACCTTTCTTCTGATTTTGGTGTTCCATCACTCTACTACCAATTGGGTAGTTCCATCTGTTGCATGATCTAAATCCAAGAACTGAGCACCCTTCAGTATAAGACTTTCTGAGTCTTCTTGTAGCCTTACCTCTGTCTCATGTAACCTCCCATCTACTCTGCTTTTACTTCCATATGGCAAATACTTTTCTGATCTGAGACAACTCAACTCTTTCACATGTTCCCTAAGAATTCTCACAGAGAAGAGGGAAGGACTTTATCCAATGCCTACATATATATAAATGTGTGTATGTGTGTGTGTGTGTGTATACCTATGTATTTATATTATATATATATAAACTTTTTTCTTTTAAAAAACTAATGGATTTTTGTCACCCAAACAAACTTTTGAAATTGAGGTTGCAAGTTAATTAGAAGAACTATAAAACCAGAAAATCTATGAAGATGGAAGGATATTTTTCCTTCATCTAGTCTATATAGATGTCTAGACAAGATTCCCTCCTAATGTATCATCCAAAAATAGTCATTTCAATCTTTACTTGGAGACTCAACCTACTTCACTTTTGTATGGCTCTCTTTGGCAAGAAAATTTTCATTACATGGAATCAAAGCCTTCCCTCTGGAACCTCTTCCAACAAGTAGAATCCTTCAAACACTTGAAAAGCTATCCTATATGCTCCAGTTTGCTCTTCTCCAGGCTAAATATCTCTAAGGTTTTCAACATATTCTCATGAAGTATGAGCTTGAGTCCCCTCACAACATTGGTTACTTTCCTCTAGAAACCCTTCTATTTCCTAAAATGAAGTACCTCAAATGGAAACAAAATTCCAGATATTATCTAATCAAAATCCAGCTGAACAATTCAATCTCTCTTCTGGACCTTTAAGCTGCCTTTCTCAGTGCAGCTTAAAGCTATATTAGCTTTTGGCTTCTATGTTGTAATATATGAGATATTTTAGTTCACTAAAACCCTTAGAACATTTCAGATGAATTGCTGTCTAACCATGCTTCCTCCATCATTTATTTATGATGGTCTTCTCTCTTATTCATCCTTCTTGACTTGTCTATAGCCTTCCAATCAATTAATCAATAAATATTTTAAAAATACCTACAATCTGCCAGGTTCAATGTTAAACAGATTTTGAAACTGTTGATCACCCTTTCTTTTTGATACTCTCTCTTGAGGTTTTTGGGACATTGCTCTCCCCTGATTCTCATCCTATTTGTCTCATTGTTCTTTCTCAGTCTTCTTTGTTATATCATCGTCCATATCTTGCCCATTAGCCATGAGTGTTCCCTAAGATTCTGACCTGGACTCTCTTCTCTTCTTTCTCCATACTATTTTGCTTGGTGGTACCTCAATTCTCATGGATTCAATTATCATCTATATGCACATATAGTTACACAACTCTGATCTCTCTCCTGACCTCCAGGATCATGTCTCTAACTACCTAATGGACATCTCAAAATGGATATCTCAAAGAATTCTGAAACTCCATGTGTCCACAATTGAATTCAAGCCCTTCCCGTTTCCTAAGTTTTCTGTTACTGTCAAGGACACTTCATTTTCCCAATTCTCAGTCTTGCAACCTAAGTGCCTCTCTCATTCTCCGTTTCAATTAGTAATGGAGTCCTGTCTAGTCTTCCTCCTCTCCTCTGTCATCACCACCACTCTTGCATGGAACATCACCTTATACCTGGACTATTGAAATAATCTTGTGACTAGACTCATTGCCTCAGATCTTTCCCCACTGAAGTCCATCTTCCATCAATTATCAAATTGATCATCCTCTATGCTCAAAGGGCTACAAAACTTTGCATACCTCTACTAGGCCTGGATCCCAGAGAGATCATAAAAAAGGGAAAAGGAGTCACATGTGGTAGCAAAGAATTGGAAATTGAGGGGATGCCCCTCATTTGAGGAATGGCAAAAAAAGTTGTGATATATGAATGTAAAAGAATATTATTGTACCATAAGATATCACGAGCACGTGTAATTCAGAAAAACCCAAAACATACATGAACTGATGTTGAATGAAGTGAGCAGAACCAGGAGAACACTGTATACACTAACAGCAACACTGTGTGATGATCCTCTATGGATTTAACTCTTCTCAATACCAGAGTGATCAAAGATAATTCCAAAAGATGCATGATGGAAAACACCAGCCACACCCAGAGAAAGAACTATGAAGTCTGAATGTAGACCAAGGCATATTATTTTTGCTTTTTTAAATTTGTTTTTTGTTTTTTCTTCCTCTTGATTGTTTTTTTTTTGCCTTTATTCTGATTCTTCTTTCACAACATGACTAATATGATAAAACACATACAACCTATATTAGATAGTTTGTTGTCTTGGAGAGGAGGGAGGGAAGGGAGGGAGGGAGAAAAATATGGAACTCAAAATCTTACAACAATGAATGGTGAACAAATTTACATGTATAACCTATGGGGAGGGAGGGGGAAGGGAAGATGGTAGAAAATCGTGGAAGTTATAAGCTTGCAAAAGGGCGAATATTGAAAACTACCTTTGCATGCAACTGGAAAATATATAAATATATTTTAAAATTAATGTTGAAAACTATCTTTACATGTAACTGGAAAAAATTAAGTATTATTAACTAAAAAAAATTGTACTTGCTAAAGAACAGATAGGACCACATCAATGATATATTTAAGCAACTCCAGTAACTTGTTTTTTTGTTTTAAGGTTTTTTTCAAGGCAGTGGGGTTAAGTGGCTTGCCTAAGGCCACTTAAGTAATTATTAAGTATCTGAGGTCAGATTTGAACTCAGGTCCTCCTGATTCCAGGGCCCGTGCTCTATGCACTGCACCATCTAGCTGCCCAGTAACTTCTTATTAATTCTATGATCATATATGTCTTCCACTTTGGCTTTTAGAGTTTTTAATAACTTGATCCCCCCCCAACTTTTCTAGTCTTCTTATCCTTTAATCCCTTCCACATAACTTTTGATTCACTAACATTGACCTCCCTTTTATTCTTTACATAGTATCTCTAGACTCTGGTCATCCTCATTGGATTCTGTCATGTTTGAGATTCTTTCACTCCTCATTTTGTCTTTTGTCTTCCTTCAGGTCCCAGCTACAGTACCTCATTTTATTAGAATCCCACCTAATATTAGTTCCATCCCTCTAACATTATCTTCAACTTATTTTGTATAAGCTGCTTGTATGGAGTGGTTTGCATGTCTTCTCCCCTCCCCATTGGATTGTGTGTTCTTTGAGAGCAGGGATTGTCTTTTACCTTTCTTTATAATCCCAGTTATGATACGATACGATACGATACGATACGATACGATACGATACGATATGATATGACATGACATGGTATGACATGATATTACATGACATGACATGATATGACATAATATAATATGATATAATATAACCCCAGTTATAACCCCAATACAGACAGAATAATTGGTCATTGTGCAATACACGTTCAAGATCAAATATAGCTGTGTGATGAGGTGCAGGATAGATGGAAAATGTGCCTGCCACGTTGTAAATTCTTAATATATCTTTGGTTTGGGGGTAGGTAGGTGGCTCAGTGGATAGAGCACCAGCCCTGGAGTCAGGAGTACCTGAGTTCAAATCCGACCTCAGACACTTAATAATTACCTAGTTGTGTGGCCTTGGGTAATCCACTTAACCCCATTACCTTGCAAATATATACATACACACACACACACACACACATATATATGTTTTGTTGTCTTAATAGCAATGTATAGCATAACTTGCCCAAGATTACAGAACTAAGCAAACACTGGAGGTAGAATTTGAACTCAGGTCTTTCTGACTGCAATCTCAGTATACTATCCATTTTACCAGGTAGCATCTGTGTGTCACCCAGCCCTTTAAGATTTACTCAGTGTTTAATATGTGTAGGAGGAGGGGAAGCCACAACTCATGATGAGCTGAGCCTGAGAATTGAGATGGGCTGGTGCCAACATCTGAGAGCAGTGACAGCTGTCCCTTATTCGTTGGCCCTAGGGTATAGCTGTCATATCAGCTTAGTCAATGAGTGGAGAGCCTGGGCAAGTTCTTCTGGGGTTGCTGGGTCAGAACAAGGACAGAAGCTAGGAAGGGAGAAGACTCAAACCCAGAGAAGAGATCCTGGAGACCCAGCCTTATGGTCATGTAGCATATGGTACCCAGAAGGGAGGAGGATCAGATGCCAGTCCAAAATACTAGATGACTCAGACAACATGCTGGAAATGTAAGGAATTGGAATCCAGAGGCTTTCATTTAAATCCAGTGCTCATTCCACTACATCGTGCTGCTTCCTATACTAGACTGTGCCAGAATAGCAGTCATTTTGCAATATATATAGCTGATAAAAGCATTTGAGCTCCAAGCTGCTGTGTGAGGAGGCACAGGATAGGTGCAGAATTCTGACAGTCAGGTCTTTCTTTTCATCATCTGTAAAATGGGGATAATAATACTTCTATTATCTATCCCTCAGAATTCTGAAGAAAGATCTCTGACAGTCAGGAAGGTCTATATGAATGTGAACCATCATTAATAGTGTCCTAATTATAAATAGACCATTTCATTGGAGCAGATGGTTCCTGTAGGGAGAGGTGTGTGCTCATTAAGGACCCACAGAAGTTCGGAAACTCCTTCAGAAAGTTTAATTTTTTTCCTCGACACACATAATTCATGATAGTCCTAAATGTTGGCTGTTCATTAAACTTATTTTTTGCTTTCTACATAGGTTAAAAATGCTATACCCAAAAGGTGCAGGGACATATCTTTTCAGTCCCTAAAATCATCTGATTAGTTTAGTATAAAAAAATAAAGAAAATTGAATCTTCAGAAGCTATGGTTACTTTATAGCTGATGTCTGAACCTTAACTAATGGTTTCAAATCATAAGATGATATCTGACTTTTTTTTGCTTCTAGAGAAGTTAGCATGAGAATGGGTCAGGGTTAGCTTTATGAGGTTAGAGGTTAGGATTAGGGAGAAAAATTGACAGCTTCTTAGCAGCCCTTCTGGTCTTCAGCATTATAACCAAGACCATTTGCTCCCATGGTGGTTGCAAATTCTCTCTCCTCAGTCAGTGTGATGAAACCAAAACCCTAATAAGTTTTCTGTTTAAAACCTTCTTGAGTTTCCTGTTCAAATTGAACTGCTCTAGAACAGACTTGGATCCTCTTAAATGATTATTTCTGGCATAAGTTAATATGTTGACAACCCTGACATGTCAGAAAGGACACAGTAGATAGAATGCTACAGGACTTGGAATTAGAAAGATCTAAGTTAAACTTCCACCTTAGATTTTCACTAGCTCTGGAATCCTGGTCAAACCTCTCTAAGCCTCACTTTCTTCATCAACAAAACAAGGATAAAAAGATCATCCCCCTCAGAGGGATGAGATAGTATATGTAAAATTCTTTGCAAACCTTCTTGTGCTATGTAGTCACTACTTATTACTATTATTATTTTTATTATTGCATTTTTTGCAAGGCAATAGGGTTAAGTGACTTGCACAAGTTCACACAGCTAGGCAATTATTAAGCATCTGAGGCCAGATTTGAACTTCAGATCCTGTCTCCAGGATCAGTGCTCTATCCACTGTGCCACCTGGTTGCCCCCTACCTTTTACTATTATTATTATTAGTGCTGAATGAAACACAACATTTGAACTTCTATATGTCCTGTGAAGTGAAGAATCTTAGGAAAAGTCCTATTAAAATGTTATAGTTCATTGTTTCTTTGGCATGATGTTTAACTTTTTGGGAGAAGATTTGCATAAACAAATAAATGGATGAAATGAATTGATAAAATTAATCTTGTTCTTTAAGGACAAAATATTATGGGAAAAAGATCATTTCACATAATTTTTTTCCTTTTTAGATTCTGTGGATTAGAACAGGACCAGTTATTCAAGCTGTGTTTAGAATGGCACTTTTTCCACTCCTTGGTGTAAGTTTTGATTCTTTAGTCATCCAGGCAGGTTAACCTTGTCATTAACCAATGTGTAGCTTTAACGGAAGTATGTTTTCATTGAAGTAAAAATGAATTCAAACTGTTTTCAGATGATCCATGAAACAAAGGGTGAACCACTGAAGTCAATAGAGATGAGAATCTAGTTGAAATTGGAGAGTGGTGACCCCATTAGGGGAAAATGTGGCCTCAATTAATTTGACAGATCATACTTCAGTTTTGCAATGTAAACACTCCCTCTTCCTACCCAGATTGCGATCTCCCTACAACCTGGTAGACAGGCAGAAAAATTCATTCCTCTGAAGTCAACTTGTTGATGAATCTCTGAATTTAGCAAAAGTGGTCCTTGAACAACAGAAATGCAGTTTATCATGGACGTGTATTTGAAGTGCTTCCCATTTGATGGAACTTTCTAGAGTTTGTGCTTTCTTTACGTGGCATTGAAGAATACAAGGTTTTTTTTTTCCTTTGTATCACAGTGAGGCAACAGAGAAGAAATCTGACCCACCACTCACTCCTCTACTCTTTGTAATATCACTTCCCTTGTCAATCAAGTGAAACTACTCTCACCAAATTTACCAGCGATCTTTTAATGAACAAATATGGTGGTCTTTTTACAGTCCAAATTCTTCTTGCCCTCTCCTCAAGCACACTATCTCCCCTCTAGGTTTTCCTTTTATTCCTCCCATCTGGTTTTCTCCCTACCTAGCTCATTGCTTTTTTAAGGCCTATTCTGGTTCATCATCCTATCATCCCCCTTCTCTGAGATTCTGTTCTAGGCCCCCTACTCTTTTCTTTTTACACTCCCTCTTTGTGGCCTCATCATGTCTTTCCCATTTAATTAAAAATCTCGATGCTAATGACTCCCACATCTATGAATCTAACCTCAATATCTCCCCTGAGCTTCAATCCCTCATCTCCGAAGGTCTCTTGGATATTTTGAACTGGCTATCCAGGAGATTCAACATATACAGCACTGAATTTATTATCTCTTCCTTTATCTCCGTCAAACTTCTCCTGCTCTCCTAGCTTTGATATTGTCCTGGACTCCACATTTTCCTTTATCCCACACATCCAATCATTTGACAAGTCCTTCCAAACCTCTCTGACACCTGATGCCCTCTCACACCTCACACCATCTTACTTCTGACCTTTATTAACCCCCTTCCTATAGTGTTGCATCAACTTCTTAATTGCTATTATCCCTGCCTCAGATCTCTCTCCACACTAGTGCTAAGACAATTTTCCTTAAGCAAAGATCTGACCATGTAACTCCACTACTCAATAAACTATAGTGGCTTCCTATTGCCTTTAGGATCAAATATACATTCCTCTGTCTATCTTTAAAAGTCCTACATGACCTGGTTCCAACCTGGTCTTTTAGCCTTGTGCATTATTTTCTTTTCACTTTCCATGATCCAACCAAACCAACTCATTCTCTGTTCTTCACTCACACCTTCTTCCAGTTCCATTTCTTGACCCTGTCTTACCTGTAATGTGCCCCTTCCTCATGTCCACCTCATCAAATCCCTCTTTTCCTTCAAGATATAACTCAAAATACCATCTGTATCCAGAGAAAGAATTATGGACTTTGAACAAAGATCAAAGACTATTACCATCAAATTAGAAAAAAAAAGCATTATCTTACTATGTAATTTTACTATCTCATACTTTATTTTTCTTCCTTAAGGGTATGATATCTCTGTCATCCCATTCAACTATCAATGTATAACATGGAACCAATGTAAACACTAACAGAATGCCTTCTGTGGGGGGGGGAGAAGCAAGAATGGGGGAAAAATTGTAAAACTCAAAATAAATAAAATCTTTCTTTAAAAAAAAAGATATGGGGCGGCTAGGTGGCGCAGTGGATAGAGCACCGGCCCTGGAGTCAGGAATATCTGAGTTCAAATCCGGCCTCAGACACTTAATAATTACCTAGCTGTGTGGCCTTGGGCAAGCCACTTAACCCCGTTGCCTTGCAAAAAAAAAAACCTAAAAGAAAAAAAGATATAACGCAAGACCCATTTGAAGCCTTTCTGGATCTCTTCAAATTGCAAGTGTCTTCTTTCCCAAACCACCTCGTTTTTAACTACTTCTTGGTGTTCAGTCTTTTTTGACTCTCCATGACCCTCTTGGAGTTTTTTGAACAGAGAAACTGGAATAGTTTGCCCCTTCTCTAGTTCATTTCACAGATGATGAAACTGAAGCAAACAGAGTAAAGTGACTTGTCCAGAGTCACATACTCATAAGTATCTGAGACTGGATTTCAACTCAGGTCTTCCTGACTCAAAGTCAGGCAATCCATCCACTGCAACACTTAGCTACCCTTAGTGAACAACTTAATTTGTATTTATTGCCTTTTTTGATTATTCTGTGCATACTAATACACATATTTACATATAAAATATATAATATATTATGTATATAATATAGATATTGTATATATATATACTTATATATATGTACATATATTTATTATCACCCTTCTTAGAGTCTAAACTTATTCAGGGTAAAGAATGGGTTTCATTTATTGAATTTCTGTCCCCAGCAACTGTCATTGTACCTAATAAATTATGTTTAATAATTGTTTATTAACTGATTTTTATCACTTTTTTTGGTCATAGTCAGATCATCTTCTGCCCCTTTTTTAAACCAGAAGAAATCAATTAAAATGGCTCCTTCATTTTAATTAGGGTAAAAATAGCCAGGGCTGGTATATGTGGAGGGTATACGAAAAAACCATACCTAGGATGTCTTACACTTGTTGGCAAATCAGCTGCAATAGCCATCACTGAGTGGAGACCTTAAGAGAGCATTCATCTCTTCCAGAGTTTAGTCATAGCAGAATAAGTAACTGCTGATCCATCTCCTACTCTTCCAACATGGTAGAGAATGGTGGACCATGGGAGACAAGTGCCATGATGGTGAGACTTTTGGGAAAAAAAGCAACCCAGGGTTGAGACAAGGAATAGACCATGAGACATAGGGACACCAAGGAGAAATGATGTGCCCCTCTTCCCAAGGAAAGTATACCAGGGATAAACTCTAGTTGGCCTCCCCTAAATCAAATCATACCCCCTTGTTTGCTCCCTTTTGATAGGGATATAGCATAGAAATTACCTATAAATGTCGATAATTATTATGTTGTTTTTCTTCAATAAAATTTGGAATATTAATAATGATAACTAACTGGTAAGCATTTTACAGTTTTCATCTCACTTGATCCTCTGCAAAGTAATTGTTATTATTGATTCAATTTTACAGTTGGAAAACTGAGATTAAGAGATTTGTCTAAGGTCACACATTTATTAAGTGTCCAAGATTGAATCTTCCTGACTCCTGCAGTACTCTACCTGCAGAACCATCTAGACTATCTAACATTCCATAATGCAATCACTTTAATTGGGGAATAAAATTAGTTCCATCTGTGATGATAGTTTGACTAAAAAAATCAGGTCTGTGAGAGCTTGAGGGGATCTCTGATGTCATCCAGGCACCACTTGGAGTCAGGAAGATTTGAGTTCAAATACAGCCTCGGACACTTACTAGTTGTGTGACCCTGGGCAGGCCATTAACCTCTCTCATTCTCAGTTACCACAACTAGAAATAACAGCTCTTCCTTCCCAGGGTATCTATATAACTAACAGTAATTACTTAGTTTGCCTCCCCCCAATTTTATACCCCAGGAAACCAAGATCTTAGAAAACCAGGAGACTCAAGATTAATTAACCTTGCACCAATCCCTTGCTCCTCCCTTTGTCTTGGGAAACCCTTTAGTTCTCATTGACTAAGTTTTTTCTCATGTTGAAATTTTTCTCATCTTTAGCTTGTCCCCTTTGACCTAAGTGCTGCTTTTTGGGGTCAAGCTGAACTGAACCCCATCTGGTGGGATAACCCTTCAACTACTCCTCTGTCATTTCCCCTTCAGAAGGAGTATCTTCATGTGGCAGAAATCTCAAGTCCCCTCTCTATGCTGCCTGTCTTCCTCTGAACATGTCTCAAGTCTTCAATATTCTTTCCAAAAATGCAACCCAAAATATCAACTTCCAATATCTAATATTCTTCTAAAGCATGCACTAAAACATAGATATCAATATGTCCTAGAATACGAATATCCAATATTCTACTCTAACATGTCCTAAAATATAAGTATCTGATATTTAATATCTTCTAAAATATATCATAAGATATATCTGATATCCAACTAAAACAAATTCTAAAATATCAATTTTAACAACCTTCTAAAACAAGTTATAAAATATCAATATTCATATCCTTCTAAAGCATGCCTTAAAATATCAGTATCACTATTCATTATCCTATAATATATATCCTGATATCAATATTCAAATCTTCTAAAACATGTCCTAAAATATCAATATTCAACAATGTATTAAAATATGCCCTAAAATATCAATATCCAATCTTTAATATGGTTGAATACTGGGACTAAATGCAATATTTTCTTTGTGGTCGGAGTCTAGACAGAGTACAGAAAAGCTTTTCTGGGATATTATAGTTTTTACACCTGCCATGCTCCCCCCACCCCACCCCTACACCTCCGAAACTAAGGCATTCATTCTTTGGACCGAGTCTGAGTTTCAGGGGAGCAAACTTGGGCATGACCTGTTCATCTCAGGGTGAAGCAGGGATTCCCTCGGGGCCAGTGAACTTGTATATAATTAAAAATTTGTAACTGTTTCAGAGTAATTGGCTTACTTTGTAATCCTATGCATTTTGTTTTGTGTATTTAAATCAGTAGATACATATTTATTGAGCACTTGCTGTTGAACCATCGTTATCACCATAGACGCCACCAGGTCTAAGACATTCTCTGTCTTCTAACTTTTATAGAAACTAGGTCCAAAGAATGGGTAAGAGTGCTGACTTTGGAGTTTGGAAGATCTAAATTCAAATCAGCCAATAAGCCCTCATTAATTGCCTCACCTGGGCACTCTGCTGAACTATGCTCTTGCCCCACTCACAGAGTAATGGAGGACACAGTATCCAAATAAGTAGCTTCAAATAAGTTACATATAAGATAAATAGGAGAAAAATCAATGGAGGGAAAGTTCAGGGAGAAAAGTTCCTTGAAAAAGGTAAGATTATGGGCAGGACTGGAAGGAAACCAGGAGGCAGAGATCCAGGGGGAAAGTCTTCCAGGAATGGGAGACCACCAGAAGAAATGCTGGAAGGTTGGAGATGGATATTTCTTTTGTTTGAATAAAAACCAGAAAACCAGTGTTATTAGATCCCAGAGTCTAGGGGACAGATGATAGGCAAGAACCAGTTATGAGCAGCCTCAGTTGTAGGAGGATGTTAGCCTTGATCCTGGAGGTAAAAGGGAGCCACTGCAGTTGACTGAGCAAGGGGTGACCTTGTTCGGGAA